>NC_044912.1:8072066-8372066 GCF_001633185.2 Quercus lobata
AAAACACCGGATCTTCGCTGGAGTTAAGCAAAACCCATCGGATCTTTGTCGGATTTGAGTAAAACCCATAGGATTTTTGTCGGATTTGAGCAAAACCCATTAGATTTTCGCCAGATCTGAGTCGTATTTGAGCAAAACCCACTACCGATCTAAGCAAAAACCACTAGATCTTTACCAAAAGTCACAAGATCTTCAAAGGACCTAAGCGAAAACCATTGTGTGTTTCGTTGGATCTGGGTAGATCTACCCTGTTTCAAGGACTAAGGCGGTCGGATTGGGTGGCTTGGTTTTTGGAGAAGGAGACCCTCCACCCGACCCGCCGACTTCGATTGTGGAACTCAGCAACCCACAGCCGATCGCCTCTATCCTCGGGTTGGTCCGATTTTGGTTCGGGTGGCTTTGGGTCGGACGGGTTCGTGGGGTCACGGTTGGGGATGGACAGCCCTAAGTTAGATGATTGCTTAAGCAATAGCCAATAGGATTTAGACACTTGTCAAGCATCTAGAAGGCTCCAATGCCAAACAAATAGTATAAGTACCACATTGTAGTTACTTTGTGATTAGTTTTTTGAATGCAATTGCATAGATTAGCCTAGTGCTATTTTCAAGAGATGAATTTCTCTTAAGAAGGTTTTGTCATGCCTTGTTCACTGTTCTAAGCAACTCTCGTTTCCCTTAATCAATTCTAGGCCTAAACAGCAGCCCCCTTGAAATCCCTGCATCACTATGAAAGAGGTCAGCGTACTTTATGTTCAGTTTGTATGGGAGAGGAGAGTGCTAAGAGAATTTTGTTTTACGTTGAGGAATTGATATCAAAGCAATCTATTGGTCTATTCATGAGTACGGTAAGAGAGGGGGACAATGTTTTTGTCCTCCAATTGGGGTCCAATCTTTTTGTTGATTTCTGAATTAGCCAAAGGCAGATGTAAGGGCTTCATAGTAATACCAGAAGGGAAGAAGGGGAGTGGATGGAGAGGATTTGGAAAGACGGTAGCAGAGGAGGAACCACGGTTGTGCACTAGTGGGATAGGAAATAAGGGAAAGGGGAAAATCTTGGATTTTCAATATTCAGCAGTGATTTATGTGATTCTTGTGGAGGCAAGCCTGGGAATGAGAAGGCTCAGATTGGGGGGGAGGTGGGGCATGATTTTTCTAATGTTAGTGAGGTGGGTCCTGCTGTTTTTAAGCCCAATGGTAGCACATAGGCTCAGTCTTTTAAATTGGTGCTAACCAAAGATTGTGGGCCATAGCCCAAATTTGTGAGGACTTTGGAAGCATAACTATAAGACATAAAGGGTCAATGCATCAGAATTTTATTGGGCCTATTTGATGTAGTTCATTTTAAATTTATCTGTTATCAGCTTATGTTGTATAATAATTAGTTTCCTTTTACTTTTAATAGCCTCTGTCACTTGTAACAAAAAGTTATTTAGCTGATAGATTGTCGGTGATAAGTGGAATAGTCTATTAGTTAGTTAGAGAAGTTAGTTAGGCTTTGGCCAATCACATGGCAGCCACATGGTGGGTCCTTGTAACTAACTCAACGGTTTGCTTATGTAACTTTAAATAAGCAAGGCTGCCCTTATTTTAACTAGTTGAATTTGAATCCAAGAAATTTGCTTATGAGTTATTATTCCAAGAGTGTGTCTCTTGAAAAGTTAGTTCATTATTTCTTTTCTCTAAGCAACTTTGCTTTCTAAAACATCTTTCCTTTTCACCATTTTTCATCCTTCACTATTTGTCTTTCATTTCAAGAAAGTAGTTTGTTTTACATTTTGGTATGAAATTTCTTTTTTTGTGATTGATGTTTTGGATGGTTGGTATCCCCTTTTTTGCCTTAAGCATGTGTGTAAAGCTTTGTGCGCTTGGTACTACATTTATTTGTTTGTAAAGTTGATAGTTTATAAATTAAAAATGAAAAAATTGATATATATATATATATATTTATGTGTGTTTGCAGGAAGAAGAGGTGTTCGTGGAGACTGCCCTATTGCAAGACAAGCTGCAGAAACAGATGGAATTACTGGAATTAAAGGTAATGCTGATGGGTTTGGAAAAAAATGTGTGTTCTACACTAAGTTAATTATACGTTTTTTACACACAAAATGATGTAGTCACCCTCTACCTTAGGCCAGCCAACCAACCCCCTCTACTCTTAGGAGGATTGTCGCCCAGCCACCCTCTACTCTTAAGCCAAAACAACCCGCCAACATTTTTGACCTTTTAGGGCAGGCACAGTGTTGTTAAAAGTGCTGAGTGCACTTAAGTGCAAAGGCCTCTTGGAGCCTAGGTGCAAAGCGCAAGCGCATGCCTGATTGATGTGAAGTGCTCATTTTATTTTTTTTTAAAATAAAATTTAAAAAAATATTAATGATCAATACAACAATCAAGTGATCAATTAATCATATAAATTACAATAAAAATTTTTATATAATTTATATAACATTTATAAAATTCTATTGTGCATTACAAAACATATGCAACCATGATATTTGATGGCCATGATTACAAAACATGGTTGAATCAAAATAGAAGTATAGAACCAAAAAGGCAAAGGCTAAAAGTACTAAAATGTTAAGTAATGTTATCTTTGCCTAACAAAATAAATCAATGCAAATATGCAATGCAATCCTAATACACATAATCATCATCCTCATTAAGTAAGGGACCATCATCATTGTCATCACAAGATTTGTAGCCCTCATATTTTCCTCATCATCTTCATCTCCATCATGAGGAGCATGTTGTGAACTAGAACTCGAACCTGTTGCTTGCCTTGGTGGCCTCATTCTTGATCTCAAGTTGAATCTTTCTTCTTCAACTCCAGAAGCTCTAGCAATACTACCCCATGTCAAAATATCATCATCAAACGCAAGATCATCTTCAGAAAATTCATCTAGTTCATCTTCTTCTATTCTTCTAGTCAACCACTCATTGCTATCATCTATATCTTTCAAAAAGATTGAATCAATTGTGTTACGCAATTATATCTCCGCTTCAAGGCTCTGTTGTACTTAATATATACCAAATCATTCATTCGGGATTGTGTAACCTATTTCTTTTCATTCTATGTACCTACATAATCCATATAGCCATATATTAATATGCATAGATGATGATATCATGATAATTATTAAATCATGAAATAAATTTCACAATTAAGTCCCTAACTTTTTAGTCTCTCACTGTTCAAACCAGTTCCGCTCGCACCTTGATGAACTATAAGCTAGGCTAAGAGCTTTTACAGCAAATTGCTGTAAACTTGGAGTTTAAGCTCCCTAATTAGACTACCAATCAGCTGTTAAGGAAAATAAAAAATGGTCTTAACTCTTAACCCTTAACTCAAACTTTATAAAAACGAAATAATTTTTCCATTTAATAAAATGGGCAAACTAATAAGTAACAACTAACAAAAGCTAACAAAGCAAATACCTGGTGCTTTTTTCTTTCTCAACCTAATAGCCATTTCCAACCCAAAGAGGCCCTCTTCTCTTTTATATGATGTCAACTCTTCAATAATCTTATCTTGTTGATTAATGTTTAGAACCAACATTTGTATGCATTTGTATAGACTAGTCATCACCTTTTCATCTTGCTCAATTTTAGAGCGATTATCGTAAAAATATTTTGGATTCAAGAAATAGCCAGCTGCATGCAAAGGCCGATGGAGTTGACATTCTCACCTTCGATCCATTATTTCAAAGATTTCTTTGTATCTTTCTTCCCTAATATTAAAAGATTTTTCAATTGCTTCTTTAGCTCGATCCATGGCCTTATGAATGTGCCCCATGACAATTTTTTTTCTCCCCATTAGCCAATCTAAGCACATGAACATTTGTATGCATTTTGTATAGGCCGGTCATCACCTTTTCATCTTGCTCAATTTTAGAGCGATTATCGTAAAAATATTTTGGATTCAAGAAATAGCTAGCTGCATGCAAAGGCCGATGGAGTTGACATTCTCACCTTCGATCCATTATTTCAAAGATTTCTTTGTATCTTTCTTCCCTAATATTAAAAGATTTTTCAATTGCTTCTTTAGCTCGATCCATGGCCTTATGAATGTGCCCCATGACAATTTTTTTTCTCCCCATTAGCCAATCTAAGCACATGAACAAGAGGACTTGACACTGCTGTAAACAACTGTGTTCCAAAATGTAGTCATTAGAATTGTTTGAGCCACCCTTTTTCCTGTTAGCTCCTTTACCCACTAGCTATGGGTCTGATCTTCTAAAGTAAACATCTTTCTCAAGTTTTCCTTTTGCTTATGTATACTTGATAATGTGAGAAAGGAAGCAGCAAATCGAGTTTTAGCCGGCCTAAGCAAGATCCCTTGCCCTGTATAGTGTCTCATCATGTTTATGAGACTTGTACGATTATATATATACCCAGTAAGCTCAATTGCCCTTTTTTATTGTACTCATGATTGTAGGAAGCTTTGCAATGACTTCCAATATCAAATCCAAACAATGGGCAACACATGGGGTCCAATACAAATGAGGTCGTTTTGCCTCCAATAATCGTCCTAATAATGTAAAAATATAAGTATGACAATTAGTAACAATTAAGATGAAAAGAAAAATATAATATGAATACTATTTTCTAATTTCATGAGATTAAAATACATAGTTTAATAAATAACTTCTTACTTGCCATCACATAACTTGAGTCATTATTAGTTATAACTTATCCAACTTTATCTTTTCCAATTTTCTCCACCATGCTATCAAGTAGTTGAAACATCCTTTCTTCGGTCTTCATATATGAAGGCGCATCAATAGATTCGATAAACATGCTTCTCTTAGAGCAATTCACCAAAAAATTTATCAAAGATCTTTAACTTTTGTCTTGCCTTCCATCAGACATAATGGAACATCTAGTTCTTGCCCATTATTTTATATGGCTCTTCATTATATCATTGGTGTGGGCCACTTCCTTTTTCAATAAAGGAACTCTCACTTCATGGTAACTTGGTGGCTTCATACCAATTCCATATCGTCCGATAGATTGAACTGCAGCTTTGAAACTCTCATAATTAACAACATTGAATGGAATTGCTGCTTCATACGTCCATCTTGCTATATCAACGCAAGCCTTTTCTCTTAACTCTTTCTTGTAAGCATCTTTAATTGTTGTTTGGACTCCCTTTCCGCTCTTTCCCATTTGAGTTGTTTTAGGAGGAGCGACAAATGCATCCATAGGACTTACATGCCTTGGTTTCTTTTTACTAGTGCCATTGCCACCTACATTTTTCACTTGTTTGCCATGAGCATCAACTTCAACAACCTCATCTTCCTCTTCTTCATCAAAAGCCACATCATCAAATTCAGCCATCAAATTTACTTGCTCTTTTTTTGTTTTTTTTTTCTTAGCATATATTGTTTAACTTCTTCCTTCACATGTTCAGGGCACTTTTGACAAACAACGATAGCTCTTTAACCGCCAACCAAGTGTTACTTAAGTCTATAAGCCCCTCCTTTTTGCAACTTTTCCACAGAAATTGCAAGTTAAATCATTTTTATTGTTTTGATCTAGATTCACATACTTCCATGCAATATTTTTTCTTGAATTTGAATCTCCAGTAGCCATAATGCATTAATGCCCTATTACTAATTACTAACATTAGTTAATAATTTAATCACTTAATAAATTTAAGAAAAATTCAATGAGTAAGTGCTATGTTGACATCTATTAGACATCTATTAAAGTAACTAAAGTTACTAAACAATTACTACATATAAATAATTTCATGCATTCATACATGTTTATTTTTTTTCATGAATGACCCAACTAAGAAAGATAGGAGTTTTTGGTTTCATAATGAGGGGAAAAAAATGGGAACAGGTTTAAGAAAAGAAAAAAGAAAAAAAGAAAAAAAAGAAACAGAGGAGCTGTGTGACTAGGTCGTGGGTTTCAAAATGAGGGGAAAAAAGAGAGAGGGGAAAATGGAACTGATTTAAGAAAAGAAAAAAAAACAGAAGAAGAAAGAGGAGCTGTGTGACTATGTTGTGGGTTTCAGAATGAGGGGGAAAAAAAGAGAGGGAGAGAAGAAGAAAGGTTTGAAAAGAGTAAAAAAGAAAGCTTTAAAAAGGAAGAATATAAGAGAGAGAGAGAGAGAGAGAGAGATGCCTTTGAGCTTGATACCGAGAGTGTAGTGGGGTTGGGAGTGTTTGACTTTAGTGTTTGTTTGTGTGGTTGTGGTCAAAAGTTCTAAAATATCTAAAGAGATAGGCTTAGGTGTATGGTAGCACACCACACTATTAGTTTTTATATAATAAATCAATGGCTTATATCAAACATATTTAGATCTAATGGCTAAAAATCAAATCAGAATTTAAAAAGAAAAAATAATTACAAAAAGCTCAAAAAAGCGTGCCTAAGGCGCACTTAGCACTTTTGTGAGGGCACGTCGCTTTAGAGGGGAAAAGCTCCAAGGGCTTTGCGCTTAAGCATGCTTAAAGCATGCTTTTAACATGCTTTTAACAGTACTAGGCAACCAGGCAGTCCCTTATTTTGACTTCTCAGATTTGCCATATATTCTCATTAATTTTAGCTTTGACTTATGTTGTGATAGTCTCCCTAGATGTAACTGTTTCCTAGTAGTTAAAGATTATAAATAGGCTTGTTATGTAAGAGTAGAATTATTTTTTATTTATTTTTTATGTAACTTATGGTGCTAGCCTGTTTGATGTGGCTAATTTGGAGGGAATGAAATACCTGCACTTTTAACAATGTTGAGCAATCTGTTGATCTTTTGAAGTCTTTGCTAGTTGGGACATTGTTTGGGTGGTCTCGTATTTGGAGTTTTACGCAATGTATTTCTGTATTTGATTTCCTGCAATCTGTTTCTGTTTCTTTGTGATTTTTTATTTGTATTTGTTTCAAGTACAGTCTGTTCATGATGTACTTTTTTATTAATGAAAATATCTATTATCTATCAAAAAAAAGAAAAGAAAAATTTATGTAACTTAGTTTTAGACCTGAGCAAAAACTATGTTTCTCTAACTTTTCTTTGTAATTCAAGTTTTGATTCTTAATTCTACGGCAATTCTAGTTCAAGTTCTCAATTATTTGATTTTGATTTCCATCTCAAAAATATGTGGGCAGGAGACTTTGAAGTTGGAACTAGAGTTTGCAAAAGAGCAACTCGATGTTTTAACAATTGAGGTAATATTGATGGTTCTTTAGGGAATAAACAATATGTATATAGTGTGTGTGCACTAAGTTTATTTTCACTCACAATGCAGATAGAGAAGATCGAGCTGGAGATCATTGCATACTACAAAGAAGTGAAGGTAATGCTGATGGCTCAATTACTCTGTATGCTAAAGTTCATTTTTACACCCTAAAATTTTGGTTAATTGTCATTTTGGTCATACATTAGTTCTCTTATGAGTGGTTGCTATTGGACCGTTAAGAAGTTAAGCACTATACTAGGTTTCTTGATGAATTCTTGAATAAAGATTGATGTTTAAGAGTTTAGGTTAGAAAAGAATGAATGTTGACGGTTGCTTGGAGCTGAAATAGGGGATAAACAAAAAATAACATAAATAAAACACTAGCATCACACAAACAAAGTTTAAAATAAGCTGTTGAATTTTATTAATCAATTGCTATATTCTGAAAGAACATGACTACAAAAGAGCTTTTATATAGAGGCTATAGTTATCCTTTTCCTAGTAGGACTTAGACTCTAAATAACCTATTCCTAGAATAAATAGGAATACTAATAATAATTAAATAAAAGACTTAATAATATGTAAGCATAAAATAAGACTCATGGGCCTTTGGTACGGCCAAGGACAGCCCATTCTAGATTTCTAAAAGACTCAATACTAATAACTAAAATGACCTATCAAAGGTGCTAAGAGGGCCCGACATCAAAACTAGAGCACAATTCTTGAATCTTAGTATATTTATGATAGAAATCAAGATCAAATAATTGAGAACTTGAATTAGAATTGCATTAAAATTAAGAATCAAAGCTGAAATTACGGAGAAAATAACTGGAGAAATAGAGTTTCTGTCCAGGTTTGAAACTAAGTTAAAAGTTACATCAAAAACTGATTGTACTCTTACAAAGCAAGCCTATTTATAATCTTTAACTATTTGGAAATAAAGTAGCTAATAGTTACATATGTCAAACCCGTAATTAAAGAGGATACATGGCAGATATGAGAAGTCAAAATAAGGGGGCTGCTAGCTGTCCTAAGAGGTCAGAAAAGGTGGCTGGCTGTTTGGCTTGTAGAGGGTGGCTGGTTGTCAGTCCTAATGGTATAGGGGGGTTGGTTGGCTGGCCTAAGGATAGAGGGTGGCTACATCATACTCCACTCCATAAAGGAAACTTGCCCTCAAGTTTCAGCTGGAAAATAAGGCTTCAATAGTTGGACCGTGTAGGCATTGTTATTGATTTTAGTCAATACTTTGCATGGACCTACTTTCCTTGCTCCCAACTTGGAATAGGAGCCGTGAGGACACCTTTCTTTAGTCAAAATCACTCATACAAGGTTCCCTTCCTTGAAAATTAGTCTCCTTCAGTGAATATCAGCAGTAGCCTTGTAGTTTGCATTGGATTGTTCAATTCTCTCCTTGACTTGTGCTTGGATAGATTGCATGAAATCTTTCATTTCTGTTGCTCTTACATTCTCCTTCTTAGAAAGTGGCAAGGTGGCAAGGGTGCCAAATCTAATATGCTAAGGTTTATTCCCATACACAACTTCAAAAGGAGATGTGTTAATAGTCCGATTAAGAGAAGAGTTGTAAGAAAATTCAGCCAAGGGAAGGATACTTTCCCAATCCCTTGGATTTTCTCCAATCAAGCATCTTAAGAGATTCCCAAGACTCCGGTTGACAACTTCGGTTTGACCATCCATTTGAGAGTGGAAAGAAGTGCTAAAGCTCAATTCAATTCCTATCTTGTGCCATAGAGTTTGCCAAAAATGAGCAGGAAATTTAGCATCCTTGTCGGAAACAATAGATAGGGGTACACCATGAAGCTTGTAGACTTCCTTGAAAAATAAAACAGCCACATTGGAAGCATCTGAAGTCTTCTTGCATGGGATGAAGTGAGCCATCTTGGAGAAACGATCCACTACCACTACCACCATGATTGAATCATTCTTTCGTTGTGTAGGTGGAAGGCCAAGAACAAAATCCATACTAATATATTCCCATGGTTTATTAGGCACTGGAAGGGGTAAATACAGACTTGCATTAGTGGTTGTACCCTTTCCTTTTTGACAAGCTTGGCACCTTTGAACATGCCACTCAACATCTTTAGTCATTCCCTGTCAAAAGGAGTATTGTTTAAGGAATTCTAGGGTCTTTGATTTGCCAAAATGCCTCAAATTATGTTGTTCAAAAATCATTAACTCCCTTAGAGAACATTTAGGCACACATAATTTAAGCCCATTGAAAAGAAATCCATCCTTCAACCAAAAGTCAGACTTGGCAGGTTGTTGTCCCTGTTGCAATTGTTGGTATAGATCACCAAACTGTGGATCATCTTGGTAATTCTCCTTTAAAAATTCAAAACGAGCGACCTTAGCTTGCATTTCCACCAAGATATTAGTCCTCCTACTCAACCCATCAGCACTTTGTTGAGAATTCCTAACTGATGTTTCAATGAGAAAGTGAATTGCTGCAAAAAGCTTACCCACTTAGCATGCCTCTTGTTCACATTAGATTGGCTATTAAGATATTTCAAAGCCTCATGATCGGTGTGTAGAATAAACTCCTTGTAGGCCAAATAGTAACTCCAATGCTTGATGGCTTGAATAATAGCATAGAATTCCTTGTCATAGGTAGAATACCTAAGTTTTGCTTCATTCAACTTCTCACTAAAGAATGCTATGGGCTGCCCTTCTTGGCTAAGGAAACAACCAATTCCCACTCCTACTGCATCACAATTAAGCTCAAATATCTTGTCAAAATTGGGCAAGGCAAAGATAGGAGCTTCGGTTAACTTCCTCTTCAAAAGTTGGAAGTTTTCTTGGGACAATTGGTGAGAGGTGCTGCAATGGTGCTGAAATTGCTAGAAGGTAGCAAGACCATGGAAACTCCTCATGCATGCTAGAAGGTGTAGGCCAATCAACAATTGCCTTAACCTTGTTTTCATTGATGAACACTCCTTTGGAGGATGCAACATACCTCAAGAACACCACTTGATCCATCCTAAAGCTACACTTTTTCATGTTATCAAAAAACTTCTCTCCTCAAAATGTTTAGCACGAGCTGTAAATGCACCAAGTGATCCTCCAAACAGCGGCTATACGCCAAAATATCATCAAAATACACCACAACACAAACCCCTAATAATGGTTGCAACATTTGTGTCATCGCCCTCATGAAAGTGCTAGGTGCATTTGTCAAACCAAATGGCATAACAAGCCATTCAAATAATCCATGATGTGTCTTGAAGGCCGTCATCCATTCATCTCCTGGGCGAATCCTAATTTGATGATACCCACTTAGCAAATCAATCTTAGAAAACACCTTTGAACCAGCCAAGCAATCTAGCATGTCATCCAATCTTGGAATTGGAAAATGATACTTGATTGTGATTTTGTTGATAGCTCTACTATTCACACATCCTCCAAGAGCCATCCTTCTTAGGAGTTAAGAGAGCAGGTACCGCACAAGGGCTAATACTAGCCCGAATGCAGCCTCTATCAAGAAGCTCTTGAACTTGTTTTTGCAACTCTGCCTTCTTCTTTGGAGCCATATGATATGCTGCCTTGTTTGGAAGGGGTGCACCCAGTACCAAGTCAATGGCATGTTGAATGTGCCGCATAGGAGGCAAATCGGGAGGTGACTCATGGGGAAAAACATCACCATATTGCTGTAATAACTCAGTGACAGCACTCGGAACATCAGTTCCAGCCACTGTGTTGACTGGAATTAATGCCAAAATGTAGCCACTATCTTGACTTTCTTGAATGAAGCTTTTAGAAGCAAATAAAGAGGTTGTAGAGGATGTAGAAGTCGTCTTTTCCTTCATTGGCAGAAAAGTAAATTGTTGGTTGTCTTTGCTTAAGGCATAGGTGTTCTTCTTCCCATCATGTATCGTTTGGAGATCATATTGCTAAGGTCTTCCAAGAAGGATATGGCACACACCATTGGTACCACGTCACACCAAACTCCATCAAAATATTTCTTCTGGATAGAAAATGGCACCAAGCAACGCGTAGTTACTTACCTCATTACCCTTCTTGAACCAAGAGAGTTTGTAGGGATGTGGGTGATCTTGAGTGGCAAGCTTCAACTTATCAACCACCTCTTGAGAGACCACATTTTCACAACTTCCCCCATCAATGATCATACTACAAACTCTTCCTCCAATGTTGCAAGTTGTATAAAAAATATTGGTTCTCATCCAATCTTCTTTGGAATTGAATTTAGGAGTAAGAAGAGTCTTCCTCATCACAAGTGTCAAGCCCTCTTCTTCTTCAAAATCACCACCAACCTCATTTGAAGGTTGATCAAAAATGGGTTCTCCATCTTCATGTTCAAGCTCTTTTACTTCTTCCAACATAAGAGCCTTCTTCCTACAATCCGAAGATCGATGCCCCAGCTCTTTGCACTTGAAGCATTTGAAAGTACCCATTTGTTGCTGTCTACCCCCACTAACAGTGACTGTTTGGGGCTGTAATAGCAGATTTAGGACCTGCTGGTTGCTGAACAACCCCAGAGGTTTCTCCTCTCCCATTTGTACTTGAATTCCCAATCTTATATTGGTTAGAAATCCCCTGACCAGACCTGGAACCCCATTGTCGAGACCTTAAAGCAGGCCAGTTTGTTGCTTCTCCACCATTAAAGCCCAGTTGTAGGATTCCGACATGTTCCACAATGATTGAAGGCTAAGGACATCTTGGATTGTAACGACCCCATCTCATCTTTGTAGATATTGTCCGCTTTGGGGTCTCATACCTCTCACGGTTTTGTTCTCCCCCAAAGCACACAGCGGTGGGAGAAAAGGCTTTTACACATTAAAGGGAGGTCATTCCCTTATAAACACATTCCTATGTGCTTCCCTAGGCAATGTGGGATTCCATGGAATGCAAGACCCCCCTTTTTAGGTTACTACAATCCACCTCCCCCTTACGGGCACACGCGTCCTCGTGTGTGGGGCCCACACTTCCGGCTAGGGCATGGCTCTGATACCATCTGTAACGACCCCATCTCATCTGTGTAGATATTGTCCGCTTTGGGGCCTCATACTCCTCACGGTTTTGTTCTCCCCCAAAGCACACAGCGGTGGGGGAAAAGGCCTCTACACATTAAAGGGAGGTCATTCCCTTATAAACACATTCCTATGTGCTTCCCTAGGCAATGTGGGATTCTATGGAATGCAAGAACCCCCCTTTTTAGGTTACTACAATCCACCCCCCCTTACGGGCACACGTGTCCTCGTGTGTGGGGCCCACACTTCCGGCTAGGGCATGGCTCTGATACCATCTGTAACGACCCCATCTCATCTGTGTAGATATTGTCCGCTTTGGGGCCTCATACTCCTCATGGTTTTGTTCTCCCCCAAAGCACACAACGGTGGGGGAAAATGCCTCTACACATTAAAGGGAGGTCATTCCCTTATAAACACATTCTCATGTGCTTCCCTAGGCAATGTGGGATTCCATGGAATGCAAGACCCCCCTTTTTGGGTTACTACATGGATGGATGGCTTCAATCCACTCAAGTACCTTGCAACCATTTGTTCTTCACTTTCATTCAAATCTACCCTTACTACAAGTTGGTGAAATGTCTCCGTATACTCCTCTACACTTCCTTCTTGCTTAAGGTTGTATAGGTCTTTGTAGAGTGTTTGGGTGTAGTTGAAAGGAAGAAATTGCTCATGGAGCTTTTTCTTCATCTTCTCCCAACTCTTGATCTTGACTTTACCACTTCTTTGGCGAGAAATTTGCAATTGTTCCCATCAAGCGGAAGCTCTCCCTTTAAGGTGAATAGTGACTAGCTTCACTTTCTTTCATCCATAACTTCATAATAATCAAACACCCTCTCAATGGTGTTAAGCCAATCTACAAAGTCTTCCAGTTTGAGACTCCCTTTAAATTTTGGAATTTCAACCTTGGAATGTAGCCAAGCCTTAGCTCATTTCTTTCCATGAAAGGCCAACCCCTTGGAGGAACTCCAAAAGGGTTCTGAAAATGAGAATGAGAGTTATCGGTAGCCTCAAGAGGAGGCTGCATATGCTGCAGCTCCTCCGTAAGTGACACAACTTGTCTCCTTAATTCTTAAATCTCATCTCCTCTCTCTATATGCTGATTCCGTCTGCCATTCCTCCCCACAGGATAGTTGGCTTCAACTCCTTCTCCAACATCCATATGATTCCCCCTTATTCCACCTCTCCTTCCTCTCCTTTGGGCCATTAAAAGCTTCACAATCTTTTAAAAAAATTGTAAATAGCTGCAACAACACAAGTGATCAAATCTGTGATATTTGGAGCAACAATACAGATTTGATTGGCACAAGGAACCTAAATCTGAATTCTAGGATCTTGAATGGAATACAAGGAAATCTAGTACTTAAATGATCTAATTAGTAGGGAAAAAGAGCACCAGATGTGTGCTTTGATACCAAATGATGGAAATCAAGATCAAATAATTGAGAACTTGAATTAGAATTGCATTAAAATTAAGAATCAAAGCTGGAATTACAGAGAAAATAACTGGAGAAATAGAGTTTCTATCCAGGTCTGAAACTAAGTTAAAAGTTAAATAAAAAACTGATCATACTCTTACATAGCAAGCCTATTTATAATCTTTAACTACTAGGAAATAAAATAGCTATTAGTTACATAAGTCAAAGTTGTGATTAAAGAGGATACATGGCAGATATGAGAAGTTAAAATAAGGGGGCTACTGGCTGCCCTAAGAGGTTAAAAAGGGTGTTTGGCTGTTTGGCTTGTAGAGGGTGGCTGGTTGTTAGTCCTAATGGTAGATGGGGGGTTGGTTGGCTGGCCTAAGGATAGAGGGTGGCTACATAAATTTAATCTTTTTTTTCCTCGAGTTCTTCCTTGTCTTCATTTTGTGGTCTTTGGCTTCGGGACTCACGGATTGTAATTGTGTTCAAATATTTCATAGAGTCAATTCATATGTAGATATTTTTTTGTTTGTAATTCTTTGGTTACTTTGTCTTTTTTTATGAAGTAGTCTCATTGTAATAAAATTATTCTTATAAAAAAAAGTTTTACTTTTGCCAAATTAATCCTCCAAGTTCCTTTTATCTTATTTTATTTTATTTTTTTACAGAATTTAGATGATGACTGGATTATTTGTGATGATGCTATGCTGGCGCAACACAACACTATCATGGTAATTGTTTTTCCTCTTTCCTTGTTTACTAGTATTATGAGTCTTTTTCCTCTTTCCTTGTTTACTAGTATTATGAGTCTTTACTTCTTAGAACTATGATTAAATGATTAAATTTACCATTTCTGTAACTTAATCTTTTAGAACAATCGGTAAGGCATCAAACTAGGAGATCTTGCATTACTTTACCTCTCATCTAAAATGTTAAAAATTCTAGGTTTCAGACCCTACTTATTAAGGGAGAGCTTAGGCCCACATGAGAGGAAGTGTTAGAATTATGGTTAAATGTTTAAATTCATCATTTCTTAATAGTATAAGCTTTTGGGACAATTTGTAATTTAACACTTGTAACAAATTCGTTCTTATTTTAGGAGTTAGAAGGGAAGCTGCAGTTTTTTTGCCGGTGTGGTGATGGAACTTCAATTGATGTTCCTGACCAGCATATTGCATTGAAAGTAGAAGGTATGAATTTTTATACTTTACAATATATTTTTTTTTAATTTGTTATCAAAGATACTAATGTAAGCTTACATAATGCCTGCAGGGAAAAACCATCATTTCAAATTTGATCAAGTGTTTTCTCATCAAGCTAGTCTAGATGATGTTTTTGGAAAAACATCTAAATTCTTACGAAGTGCACTTGATGGCTATAAGGTAATTTTGTGTCTACCACTTGTTAACTTGAATTTTAATGTAGTTATAGAGTGCATTAGGATATGTTTTACTACATTTTCTTTTATGAGCAATATTATTTATTCAAAAAGAATCAACAAGTACACACAAATTATACTAGCTGAAGGTTATACTAGAGATCTAAAATTACAATGAACGATAAAATCAAATAAATTTGAAAAAGAAAACTTCCCTGAAGCTACCATCCACTCAAGCAAGGTCTTCAAAAAAATTTTCCTTTAATTCTAAAGTAGACTGCTCACATCCTTTAGAGCTCCTCCATTTATTTCCCTCCATATGCACCACATTAAACAGTGTGGAATGGTTCTCCAGATATTACTGCTTCAATGATGCCCAAAACTACCTTGCCAACAAGCTAGAAGATCGACAACCTTTCTAGGCATCACCCACTTCACCCCAATAAGAGCAAAAACAAAACCCCATAATTCACTAGCAATAGGGCAATGTAACAATAAATGGTCTACAATTTCCTCATCCCTCTTGCACATACAACACTAGCTCACTGAAATGTTACGCTTCCTCAAGTTTTCTACTGTGAGGATATTCCCCAAAGCAGCACCCAAGGGAAAAAGGCCACCTTACTTGGGACAAGTGCTTTCCAAATACTCTTCCAAGGGAAACTGGCACTAGTAGTGGGAGCTAACACTCTTTAATAAGAAAGAACCTCAAAGCTTCTCTGAATCGAAGGCTTCCAGCAAAACTTATCTACTGTAGCCCCCTCCACCTCAGTGGAATATAGTAGATATAAGAACATAGATAGAGATTCCAATTCCCAATCTTGAATTGCACGATTGAAATTCAACTCCCAATGAATTAACCCATTTCTGGATTGTAAGAGGTCTAGAATTTCATAGTAGACGCATCTCCCACCTCAAATTAAATAGACCGTGAACAATTGTCCCCACTCTTTCTGAATGTATTTCCAAAGACTAATACCATAAGCAGCAGGGGCTGCCTTTGTGCACCAACTCTCGTCCATAGGACCATACTTTAAGGCTATAACCCTACACAAAAAAGTGTTATAATCCTAGTGTCCCACATATTTACCTCTCCTTGCTAGCCAGTTTTCAAGAGTTCTGCCCGTGGGTTCCTAACAAAAAGCTGCTCTTTCTGTGCCAAACCTCCGCAACCATTTCCCTCAAAGTGCTTCATTGAGTATTCTGATTTTTCTAACAGCCAAGCCACCATTTTCGCACCTAAAGGGAGACCCAAATATTTCAATGGTAAAGTGGGTGTTTTACAACCCAAAATATTGGCCAGAGTCTCCAAATTCCCCACATCTCCAATTGGCATAGTTTAGATTTGGCTAAATTTACTTTCAGACCAGATATGGCTTCAAGCCAAGTAAATAAAACTACAAGTTCCATAGTTGGCTTGGATCATCTTATCAAAAATATCAATGTCATCTGCAAAAAGAAGATGAGAAATCGTGATATTATTAGGTACCTCAGTACCCACAGAAAAACCCGAAATAAGACAAACATCAACTACTTTTTCCATCATATGGCTGAGAGCCTCCATAACAATAGCAAAGAGCAATGGTGATAAGGGTGTTAAGCTTCTTAGTTTTTTTTTCGTAATGAAAATGGTGGAATTGATATGGTCTATGATTGTGGTTGCTTTGAGGGAAAGTGGCCTCCTCATGAAGATTGAGATAGGAACTAAGGAAAGGCGTTAAGAACAAGAATTATCATTTCAGTTATGATCCATTACATTCACACATTTCCTTCTTATAGGTTCTTGTAAGACACTGCTGCTAAGTTAGTTATTCTAACTGACTACCAACCAACCAACTAACTATGGTATTTATACAGTAGAATGCACTAATATAAATCCTATACAACAATCCTGTACAGCACTCACAACTTCCATTACTAGATACACTCAGTTAGGGTCTTAACATACCCCTCTCCTTTTAAAGCACCTTGCCCACAAGGTGAGGGAAGGACAGCCTCAGCTAATGCATGGATTCCCTAGTAGCATCCTCTGGAGCAGTCCCTAGCCATTGCACTAAAACTTCAGTGATAGTTTTACCCCTTAGAGTCTTTTTTCTGGTCTGCAGAATAGCTATAGGTTCTGGAATTAATTTCCCTGTTTCAATGAGTGGTGGAAGAGTTGGAATTGGATTTACATGTTGTCCCAGCTTCAGTTTCAAACAAGAGACATGGAAGACTCTGAATTTTTCTGTCATCATGTAAAGCTAGCTTATAAGCTACCTCCCCCACCCTTTGAAGCACCTGAATGGGGCCAAAATGTCTGGGAGAGAGTTTCCATTTGCCTTTGTAAGCTAAAGACTTCTGTTTGTAAGATTGGAGCCTCAAGTACACCAAGTCACCAACCTAAAAGGACCTCTCAGTTTTGTGCTTAACAGCCTGCGCCCTCATTCTTTCTTGGGCAGCAGCTAAGTTGGTCTTGATAACAGCTAGAACCTGCTGTCTATGGCTCAAGAAAGAGTTCACTGCAGCAACCCTTGTTGTACCAGGAATGTAATCCTGAAGCGTTTGAGGAGGGTAACCATATAAAGCCTCAAAGGGAGTGAGCTTGAGGGTAGTGTGAAAATTGGTGTTGAACCAAAATTCAGCCAAGGGTAGCAATTCAGCCCACTGGTGAGGCCTGTCTCCTGTGAAGGCTCTCAAATACTGTTCCAAAATATTATTCACAATTTCAGTTTGACCATCAGATCCTTCATTTAAGCAATTTATGGTTTGAAACATGTTCCTTGTTCCTGGTTTGGAAAGTCTAAAACTTCAGCATTTTGGATTCTCCCAAACCCCGTTAACCAAAAGGCAAATGGTTAGTTAGCCGAGGAGCGGTTATAGTGATATCATTCTCCGGTCAATCAAATTGATAACCATTATGCAAAATACTTCATGCCCTAAAAGTAAAATTCCTGCTTGGCCATATGCAAAGACTTTAAGTAACCTGAGTGGTGTGCAGTAGGACTGCTATGAATATGATGGAGCACCAGAGGAATGAGTGGGCAGTGAGGCCCCAAATAAAACCTTTCCTTGTATAAAAGGAACCCATTATGTAGTGAAAATCCTTTTGGAATTGCAAACCCAGATTGAATGGACTGAATCAACTGAATGACAAGGCATCCTGTTGATAGCAATCTTTAAGAAGGTTTATCCAAGTTGGATCATGAAAAGACAACAAGAACAGACTACTAGATTTACACTCGAGCTGTTCTGTCTCATGGTCTTCATCCAGCTTCCTAGAAAGTGCTTCAGCAACCTTGTTGTCAATGCCCTTCTTATATTCTACCGCAAAAGAATACTCCATAAGCTTGGTTATCCATTTCTGATGGGCTGGGGTTCCAATTCTTTGTTCAAGCAAGAATTTGAGACTTTGGTGATCAGTTTTGACAACAAAAGGCCTACCAAGCAGATAGGGTCTCCACTTCTTGATAGCAGTGGCCAAAGGTAGCAACTCCTTGTCATAAGTGGAGAAGTGAAATCTCTTTCCCTTCACAGTTTGACTATGGAAGGCTGTGGGCTATTCTGCATTAGCACAACTCCCAACCCAAATCCAGAAGCATCACACTCAATAATGAAGGGTTTAGAAAATTTTGGTAGGGTTAAAACTAGAGGGTTAGCTACTGACTCCTTGAGTTGAGTAAAAGCAACTTGAGCCTTATCACTGCAATGGAAGGAATCCTTCTTGAGCAAGTCATTTAGTGGTTGAGCAATTGAGCCTTACCCTTGTATGAACTTCCTACAATAGCTTATGAGCCCCAAGAAACGTCTTAATGCCTTCACAAACTTGGGAATAGGCAAAATGATGAGGACAGCACACCTAATTAGATTGGATTTCTTATGTAGTTGGATTTGTTTGGGATTCCTTTGTTTATTTTTGAGATTAGATAATTATTAGCATTTGAGTTTGGTTAGGATTAGTTTTGGTATGTTGTTATCTTTATCTCTAGCTCTATATAAGAGACTAATTTATTTGTATTGAGGATTAGACGAGATTAATGAAATTCAGATTGGATATTTTTTCCAATTGTTAGGTGCTGATTCCTAAGGGTTTAGCTTGGTGCTGATTCCAAGTGTCCTAAGTGCTGATTCTTAGGTTTAGCCTTTAATTTTCTTTTTCTATTAATTGTCCTGCATCACAAAAGCTGCATAGCAGCTGTCTTCCTAGGGTTAGCTCTCACCTCATGGCCAGAAATATTGTGTCCCAAATATTCTATCTCCCCATAACCAGAAAGATATTTTAGCATATAAGTTGTGCTGAAACAGGACCTCTAAGACAACCCTTAAATGGATAACATGGTCAGTCAAACTGCTACTAAAGACAAAAATATCATCAAAAAACACTAGGGAAAAGTGTCTCAAGTAAGGTTTAAAGACAACATTCATAGGAGATTGATATGAAAAGAGGGTGCATTTGTTAATCCAAAGGGTATCACCTAGAACTTATAATGCCCTTCATGAGTTCTAATAGATGTCTTAGGAATATCACCTTCCCTCATCCTAATTTGATGATAGCCAGACCTCAAGCCAAGTTTTGAAAAAATGCTAGCCCTAGCTAGTTCATCTATCAATTCATCCACAACAAGAATTGGAAAATTGTCCTTAACAGTGGCCTTGTTTAAAGCTCTATAGTCTATACACATTCTCCAACTGCCATCAGCTTTTCTGATACCAAATGTTAAGCTTCTTAGTTGTTTTAGTTATGAGAATGGTGGAATTGATATGGTTTATGATTGTGGTTGCTTCAAGGGAACCTAGCCTCCTAAAAAAGTTTGAAATATTAACAGAGGAAAGGAGTTAGGAACAAGATTATCATTTCAGTTATGATCCATTACATCCACACGTTTCCCTCTGCTACTTTCAGTTAGTTGGTTATTCCGACTGACTACCAACCATGGTATTTATACAGTACAATGCATTGATATAAATCCTGTAAAACAATCTTGTACAGCACTCACAGCTTCCCTTACTAGATACACTCAGTTAGGGTCGTAACAAAGGTATCTCCTTGTTGAAGCCCTCTGGAACTTTCAAAGAACCCACACCGACTGCCATTAGCCAAAATAGAAAAACGGGCCGTGGAGATACAAAAGAAAATCCACTTTCTCCTTATCTCTAAAAAATCACATCTCTGCAATACATAAAGGAGGAAATTTCAATTGACATGGTTGTTAGCTTTTTCCAAACCCAATTTACAAAGAATACCTGGAATCCTGGACTTTAATATGCTATCTTTGCATTTGTTAGCTATTAAAATAGAATCTAGAATTTGTTTCTTTTTCACAAAGGCATTCTTGATGCCTAAAATAATATTTCCCAATACCAATCGAAGTCTGTTAGCCAAAACTTTAGCAATAAGTTTATAAATGCCTCCTAATAAGCAGATTAATGGCTGAAAATCTTTCAACTCCATCGCTCCAGATTTTTTCGTAATTAAAGGAATAAATGTAGCATTTAGACTCTTCTCAAATCTCCCATGTTTATAAAATTTTTGGAAAACTGCCAACAAATCCTGTTTTACTATGGGTGAGTTTGGGATCAGTTTTTAGCTTTTAACTTTTATGTACAGTGTTTCTCAAAAAAAAAAAAAAATTTTATGTACAGCTTTTTAAAACCTTACTTTTTCCCACTTTTTTTTTTTCAACTATTTTTCACTTTTTTCAAGGTATAAGTATATTTTAGCACACTTTTAGCAAAATGTTTTTTTTTTTTTTTTGATAGGTAAGAAAAAGTATATTAAAAAAAACTACTAGATGCAAAAAAACACCAGCAGAACAGAATTACAAAAGAGAAGAAAAAGCAAAAACATAAAAAGTCAAAAAATACAAAGAAGAAGAGAGCTAAGGAATAAAGGAATAGAGTCACTATCTAGATAAGCTATTCCCAAACAGACACTATATCCCAACAATTCCGGAAAAATGAAAACAAAAAACCATTGTTCCTGATTCTTAATCACCATTATTGTCCTTAACCACACTAAGAATTTCTTCCTCAAAAGGTCTTTCCAACCCACCAGCAACCTCAGTGTGAGAATATGTGTAAAACTATGATTTGAATAGGAGAATGTGTGAAAAGATATGTGTGATGACTATGATTTGAATAGGACATATTCATAACACATATCTTTTCACACATATTCTCCTATTCAAATCATAGTTTCATAAAATTGAGTAATATGGCCCTTGATCATTACTTGGTCAGAGGTAAGGACCCCATCACTAAGCAGATGACAAATTTTATTATTCCGATGGTGAGAGTTTGCTATCCATTGGAAAATTTTAGTATTCTTGTCACCTTCCTGCAACCATAAGGCTCTAGATTTCTGCTGCAAATTAACTCCTCCATAAGACTTTTTTCAAGCTCAACCTGCAGTTGAACCCTTTTTTCGTCTCTTCCACACACAAGGGCCTAGATTCCTCTAAAGTGTCTAATTCTTTGAGATCAAAGATTAATTGGTTCTTAAACAACACATTGCCAAACTCATTCTCATTCCATGTCTTTAAGTCCCCTTTCAAAGCTTTCAGTACCTTGGAAATGGTATGAATTCCACCACTCGTTAACCCTCTCCTTCAAGCCTTCAGCCCTCAACCACATCTTTTCAAATTTGAAAGGACTTCTTCCCTGCTATATACTACCACGTTTCAAAAGAATAAGGAAATGGTCAGAGCATATTCTAGATGACTTGCATTGAACTAGAAAAGAAAAACACTTCCCCCAATCAGCAGTGGACAAAAATCTATCAATTTTAGACATAGATGCTAACTCACGATTATTCGATCAAGTGAAATTGCCTCCTTCAAGAGGGATATCAATCAAACCATGAGTAGAAATAAAATCTGAAAAGTTATGCGTTGCTGAAGTGTAAGAGTCAGCCACTAACCTCTCTGTAGGAAATTTGATGACATTGAAATCTCCATCTACAAACCGAGGAACATCCCACCTACCAATAAGACCAGATAATTCAGCTCACATATTATCCCTCTCACCATCAACGTTTGGCTTATAAACTCCTGTGAATGCCCATTCAAAATGATCCGGCACATTCTTAAATTTGCAAGAAACAGAAAAATTACCCACTACCTCATCCACTTTCTCTCATCCCACATTAAAAAATGCCCATTCAAAATGATCCGACACATTCTTAAATTTGCAAGAAACAGAAAAATTACCCACTATCTCATCCACTTTCTCTCAGCCCACATTAAAAAAATTCCACCGAGGCCCCAACAGAATATAACCAATCAATGTGATGACAACCGTAAAGGCTTCTTACCATTCATCTCGAAAATAATTCCTCCTTTGTCTCTTGAAAACAAATGATATCTTCCTTCCAAAGCTTGAGCAAGTTCCTGATCCCAATCTTTTATACCCATCATTTAGACCCTTGACATTCCAAGACAGAAATAAGTTCATGTTCATTTGTCGGAACCGTAAGCTGTCCAAATTCACCTATCCCACTTGATTCCAACTCCTCAAAAATGATTGAATAACTCTTTTTTTTTAGTTCCAACAAAGTGCATGTGGTGTTTGTTAATAAACCTCGGTTTTCGATTCAGTGTCATCACATCATGCACCCTCCTCTCGGTCCTCTTTGTGCCACTCCGAGCTTCCAATTCTCATCAACAGGTTCCTCATTATTTTTTAGAGGTGTCGGTTGTTTGATTTCCATCAGAATACAGAGGCATTGCCCTCCTTTTAACTCAATGAACCAATCTGATGACATCCCCAAAGAACTCATGATATTGCTGTAACTATACACGAGTGTGTGAAGAAATAGGTAAAGATATATCCCTCTAGGTTTGTTCTTGCTAGACATCTTGTGTTTGGGCTTCACAAGATTTAGAACCTGATGGGCCAAAACCCAAGTCAACACTACTAGGGCAATAGGCCTTGAGTCCATGCGTGGTGGGTTTATGGATAGGAAAAAAGAAGAATTAGAGAGAAATTTGGGTTGTTCAGGGGCTGTGTGAACAGTACCCATGAACAGTAACTTCAGAAAAAGAAGATGAAGAAAAGAAAGAGCAGAGAGAGGGGGAAAGAAAAAGGCCAATGTGCCTTTTGCTCAAAACACTCAATTTTATTAATCAACTCATTCTACTTCCTTTGAATACATTGAGCACAATATATAAAGACTCATGCTTGTTCTAGTAGTAATAGGACTCCTTGTTCTATTAGGTCTACTAGTTTAACTACTTAAATTAAATCTAATAAATACTAGTTTAACTACTTAAATAAAAGCTAATAGATACTAACTTGGACTGAACGAAAATATACCTAAGATAAGTAGGATCTCCTAGAAGATTCTAGACTCAACCAAATTATCAAAATGCCTTTGATTCGCAAGAATTTCAGAAATTACAGAATTTCCCCTGAATATAAAATTGCCTGTAAGCATTCAAAGCAGGAGCTTTCCAACCTGCAAAAAGCTTTTATGGCCAAAATCCGAAGAGTGCAACTCCGAAATGTTGGTCGATATCCAATGTAGACCGGACCGGCCAAACCACATGGAACCCTTATAACTTCCCCTGCGCTCTTGGATTGAATAAAGATCTGCTCTGCTTCCCTCAAAGACCAACGTGAAGGTCTTTGCGTCAATGCAAAAAGAACGTAAATTTCCCCTAGTCTCAAGTCTCTTTGATTTGGAAATAACATGTCGAGGCTTTAGAGTTTGAGGGGTCAACAAGTTTGGTGGAAAGGTTTTTTGTGGTTCTGGTAGTTGGGTTGTATGTGGCTTTGGTAGGTGGGTTTTTTTGTGGCTTGAGGGCTTTCTAAGGTTCATGGTGTTGTTTGGTTTTTTGTCTTTGGTAGGTGGGTTTTTTGTGGCTCATGGTGTTGGCTTAATTGTGTAGGGATGGGTTGAAAGTTAATGGGAGGAACATGTAAAATGTTTTGGCCAGGAGTGAAGCTTGGGAAAAAAGCAAAAAGGGGGGGGGGGGGGGGGGAATATGATTGGACAGTTTTATCCCTTCATCGGTAGTTATCTAGGTTTCTCTGTAGTACTTCATCCATGCTGCAGTTTCTGCTCCATGGCTTGTAATTGCAGATTGAGTTTCTTGTTCTCTTTCAATTTTAGATATGGACGAAACAAGATGCAATAATGTACAATTAGATCTATGTGGGTTCCAGTTAGCTCATTTGGTAAAATCTCTAATAGCTGTATAAGAGATCTGAGATTCAATCCCCGCTTACACCAAAAAGTGATTGGTGTTTTGGTCTGATTATAAAGAGCGATCATCAGGAGCGGATGCCATAAGTTGAAACTTTCTAAAAAAAAAAAGATCAATGAATGAATCGACGAATATATTGGATGATGTAATCAAAGTAACCAATGGGCTGGTGGAATTGATTTATAGCAAAAGAAAATTGGAGAATAGAAAGGGTAGATAAAGAGACAAACCCAAATTAGGAATGTTGAGGATGATTCTCTAAAATTGATATCTCAATTGGTAAAAAAATTAATATAAAGTACTAAATAATAATCTAACCAAAATTTTTTTTGATAGGTAAGAAAAATTTTATTGAGAAAAGACTACTTCATTAAAAGGATGAAGTAGCCAAAAAATATATGTACAATCAACAAAGGAAAAAAGAAGTTATGTACAAGCAGAAAAAGAATTAAAAAAATTGGAATGGAGTCCTGTAAGTGAATCCCCCACACACGAGACCAATCAAATAAAGTCCCAACAAAAAAAACGATGAGTTTATTACGTTCCCTCCAAATAATTCACATCACACATTGTGGTACCAGATTTTAAGAAGTATTAAACATATCTAGCTGGTGCATCATTAGTTCACTTGTGTTCTCAGTTGTTAACTTTCTAAACTTATTGTATATAGTTGTTGTGCCTACCATTTCGCTTGAATTTTTTTATTTGGCCAAGTCTAAACTTATTACATCACTTGGTTGCATATCATCTATTGCTGCATTTTGCTTTGCCTTATATAATGAGCTTGCATTAATCCAATGTTGTTGTGATATTTTGGCAGGTTTGTATGATTAGCTTTGGCGGCAGCTTTGACACTATTGAAGATGAATTACTATATTGCTTTCTTGAGCATTTATGTCAAAGAAGACAGCATCTTCAACGGCTTAGCAAGAAAATCACAATGCAGGTAAAATAATGTTTTTCTTAATCTACTTAATCGTTTTTAATAAAACTCTTAAGAATGTCATAAATATGTGCAGATATCCATGAGTGCAATATCTGAAGATTGTGTCCACAATTTATTGTGTGACACGGAAGAAAATATTGACGTGTCCAACTTTGAAGAGTTTTCTTCTATTTTTCAGAAGTTTGTTGAGAAAAGGTAAATGCATTTTAAAGTTTATTTGGTTCACATCAATTTGATCTTGTTATACTTATCAATAAAAATGAATTACTTTTTTTTTTTTTTTTTGAGAAGAAAAATGAATTACTTTGTTGTATTGTGCATAACGATTTTCATATTTTTAGTTAAGATAGCACATACTTCATTCAATGTATGGTTTTCTTTAAGTCCCCCTCCCTTGCCAATATTACCCATTTTACTTAGCTGAATAGTTTTAATGCAAAAAGGCTAACTATTGGGTTAATTCTATGTGTAGGACGGAAATGTATGAGCAGTCTTCAAGAACTCATTTTATTCTAACATTGCATATTTCTTGTGTTGAGGTATGTTTTATTGTATGGTTCTATTTGTGTTTGTACTCAAAAGTAATCTTTCTTGTAGATTTTAATTTGCTGACATAATTCTTTCTTGCTTTGCTAGGGTTTTAAGCAACAAAGAAATGGGGTTTTAAACTTCGTTTATATGGCTAGTGAAGAAGTGGAAAATGAAACTGAGGTCTTTGGCTTGTCATTGCCCGAGGGGCTTACAAGTTTTCTGAAGGTGCGGTTTTTCTTTTTAAAACATTTAAACCTAAAGCATTAGTTTTACTATTATTATTATCGTTGACGTTTTTATTTGTTGTTGCGTAAACAGCCATACTTGGATGAGGATGCAAAGTTGTTGATTTTGGCTAGTATCTCCTCTAGCCATGTCTCAGAGAACTTGACCACCTTGAAGAGGTTAGATAGGATAAGCAGCTTCAAACTCTCACAGCCCTTTAGAAGAGGACCTTCTACACCAGCAAAGCTCAAGACACCAAATTCGGGGCAACGCACATTGTAAATGTTCTCTCTCTCTCTCTCTCTCTCTCTCCTTAAGATACTATTCTCTTTTTCTTTGTTCTTAGATTTTTTTTTTCTTTGAAATTCTTAGTATCTCCTCTAGCCATGCCTCAGCGACCTTGAAGAGGTTAGATAGGATAAGCAGCTTCAAAGTCTCACAACCTTTTAGAAGAGGACCTTCTACATCAGCAAAGCTCAAGACACCAAATTTGGGGCAACGCACATTGTAAATGTTCTCTCTCTCTCTCTCTCTCCTCTTAAGATACTATTCTCTTTTTCTTTGTTCTTAGATTTTTTTTCTTTGAAATTCTTATTATTGAACTAATATGAGACATCAACACAACATTCGGAGGCATTCTTGTCCCCCTTGTCAAAAAAAAAAAAAAAAAAAAAAAAAACACTACGTGCACTCATTTGCGAAGGGCTTGTGTATGAGAATTTCTTATAGAATTAGCAGTTTCCCTTTTATGTAGGTACACATCTGGTCAAATTAATTAGGAATTAGAGCACAATCCACAATACCGTTTAGGGAGACTCATTAATTAACTAGTCCTAAACTTCTTTATAGAGTATCAAGAGTTAGGACGTGAGTGTTGAAATATTTTGGTTCATAGAATCAATATTGGGCTATAGAATCTACAATTAACACTTTTATGCTGTTATGTTTAAATGCTCTGTAAAATAGTTGTCCTTATCCAAATATTTGCATGAGCTTGATTCTATACCACAATATTTTCCTTGTCACCCAACAGTTTTAGTTGTTGCAGTTCATGTTGTTTAGATGTTCTGAGAGATGATAAATATATTCATATGCATGCTATTTAAAAATAATAATAATGAGATTGAGATTCCTAGCATAAATGAGAATGAGATTCCTAGCATAACTGCCAATAAGTTATAGGTCAATTGAGTCTTCCTCCTATTTTCCTTGTTTTCTTGTTTTTTGAGGCAATATCAGGTCCAAAAAAGAAATTTGGGAAAGTCTGAGTCAGTTCTTGTATGGAGGAATTGGCTCTTATTCTTTGGACTTTTCTTTTTGTTGGGGAAGGGAGAGTTGCTTTATGTCATTTTGTCAGTGTCTAATTAGGGCATTTAATTCATCTAATATGACCATGCAGAAGGGCATATGATGTAAGAAAACTTTCTGAATATTTGATATTCAACCTTTTGCTATCAATAAAGATATTGGAGTTTAAATATGATATTGTTGTTTCCCTGCAGGTTGTACACAAAAGACCATTCAAATATTAGGTACTACAGACCAGACCGAGAGAGCGCTTCAGGGATTTAGTTTGAGCAGCAAGTCCCTCTCTGACACACATACAACGGTATTTTGTGTACATGCATGCCTGATTCTTGGATTCTCTGGTTATATGAAGTGACAGTTACACCTTTTTTGCCCTTTTTAGCTCAAGAAGATGGCCCTTAAGTTATTATGGACAACATGCATATGGAAAGGCAGCCTAAACAGGAATGGTGCCATTGAGGTTTCATCTGTGATCTGACTTCCCATAGTTTTTTAGTCCCAGAGTGCAAGGGGCCAGGGCCATGGTCCACGCATGTTTTGTATATTTTTATCATCTGGCTGCCGTTAAAAAGGGTATTAAAATTTCAAATTGAAAGAACCATTCCACTGTAAATGTTGACATCTAAGGGAGCTTCAATTGTTGTATTTCTGCAATGTTTCAATTTTCCTGCATGAGTATGGGGGAACTTAAGTAGTTTTTTTTCTTTTTCAATTGTACCTGTAATGCTCTAGTGTGAGTAGTGTCCACCATCCAGCATTCGGATTTTCAAGTTTGGAATTTTCCCACAAAGCCTGAATGGACACTCCCTAGGGTAAAGCTTTGCAAGTTTTGACTGAAAGTTAGTCAATGAAGTAATCTTTGTAATGATTTTATTTTATTTTATTCGATTAGTTTCGTCCTTATTGTAATGAATCGTACTCGTTTTTTTTTTTTTTTTGTTTTTTTTGTTTTTTTTTTTTTGTTTCATTGTCAAGCAAAAGAGAAAGGCAAACTTTTATCAGTGATTGAGAGAGGAGGGTAAACGAGAGTGACGGATAACTCATCAATTACTTAATACTACAAGGTTCATGATTCATCGCAGATACTTGTGTGTAACTCCCTTCCCACTCTCAAATTTAATAAGCAAAATGCATCCCCAGACAATTTGATTCTATTTGCTAAATTGCTCTACTGTTCATTTCTATGATTGTTTGTGTGGAAGCCTTTTCTTTATTGTTATCTTTTCTCTCATGATTGCTAAGATTAGATTAGGCTGATTAGCCCTGAATAATACTAGTATCACAGTAAAGCCCACAAGTATCACAATAAAACCCACAATTTGCCCGTGGTGAGTTGTGGAGTAAAAGTTGTAAGTTCATAACTCATAACTCATCACGTGAACTAGTTGTGGATTTTGTTGTGGTATAGCATTATTCTTAGCCATGGACATAGATGAAAAGATCATAATAAAATCATAATAAACTCGTTCCCATGTGGTGAATTGTGAATAATAGGTTCACAACTTGCCACATGGGTAGAAAGATTATAATAAAATCAAATTTGGTGGACTAAAATCAAAATGACCAAAAATGAAATCAAGTCCAAAATTTAAGGATTAAATTATGTAATCTAGTCAATCATTATTTTCCTTTTATGATCTATTAGGGTTTGGATTAAAAAAACAAAAAAAAAAAAATCTTATTCATGAGTAATCTGAAGTTTGATTGGGTTTGGGTTTGGGTTCTACTCTTGGCTAATTATTTTTTGGAAGATGATTCACCCTATTTCATAGTTAAGATTTTATTTTTAGATCTAACCGTCGCGTCAACTAAATTTTAAACAATATGGTATTGGATACACCTTTTCTTCTTGTTGTTGTTGTTGTCAAGTTCAGCTCGATAACAAAAGTACCAAGCCTAACTAATGTTTGAACTCGATCTTGTTAAAAAGTCTACAAGCTTGAATTTGGCTTGATTCTTAAACAAGTCGAGCTCAAGATCAACATAATGCTCTTAAACTTAAGATCAAACAAAGTACATAATCAAACTCATATGATTTGGATGAGTGATCCCATCTCCCACTTAATTAAAGACTCAGTAATATATGAGTTTATTTTCAAGTTCATACCAAGCTTATTATCAAGCCCATAAATGAACCGAAATTTAGTTATTTTAAATTGAGTTATATTGTTTAGGAGCTTATTCATAAAAATATATAGTATAATTTTATTTTCTTTACTTGCACTAGACTCTTGGTTTTTTTTTTTTTTTTTTAATTGTTAATGTCACGGACTCAGGGGACTTGAAAAAAAAAAAAATTAGGGGGTATTTCAGACATTTCATCACCAAAATCCCATAATCCCCTTCTGTCTCTTCTCTTTGAACTCTCCAACACACCCAAACATAAACCTTAACCATTAACCCCTCTCTCTTACTCTCCGACCACCGTATCCACCGTCGTACCCTCTGTCCGTCGCGGTATTCGGTACGTGTTTTTTCTCCTTTCTCTTATTTTTCATAAGGCTTGTGTTTGGTTCCCGAGAAAGCACTCAATCTCCACTCTAACAACCCTTAATTCTACTTCTAATCTCAATTCAAAAACCCCATTTCTTCAATGTGGAATTTTCAAACCCAACACTGTATGTCTACTCAAATATTGAATCATTTCTAGGATAATTTTGTTTAGAATGGCATAAATTGTTATCATTGTAGATTGGATTGGATTGGATTATAATTCAAAGCATTTCAAAGGAAAACTTACATTTCATGCTATTTTTATTTTTGTTTCAATGGTTGACCAAAAAGTCCTTGTCTTTGTTATTGATTGTGTTGTAATGTGAAGGAGGAGATTCAGCTAAGAGGGTGGTTATTACGGACACTAGTGTCCGGAGCAGTGATCGTGTGGTGAATCTGGTGCTATATACTGGCCAAGGACTTAGATATAGGAAGTTGTTTTAACCACGGTGAGTAGGGGTATTTTTAAGAATTTGCTTGTATGTTGATTGGATTTTTCTTTTTTGGGGTGTTAAGTATTGATTAGTGTTGATGCATTCAGAGCATAGAGAAGCTTGGTAAAGCCGGTGAAACAGTGAAGGTTGCTCCTGGACATTTCCGCAACCACCTTATGCCCAAGTTTCTAGCGGTTCCAAGTATTGAGAAGTATGCTTATCTTGTCCGGGAACAGCGCAAGGTTCTTTTCTATTGCACAGATACGCCTTATTACAGTACTTAATTTCCATGTAACTATGCTTTAGACCCATATGCATTGAACATGTTTGTGTGTGTGTAAATTAATGCATTGAAGAGAGTTTTTTTAGCAAAAATGTGTGGACATGGACACACATATGCAAATATGCTTACACCATTGCAAACTTATGAATCTGTGGTTAGGATGGAATGTTCTTGTGTTTATGCTGTCAGCTGGTAGTTACATTCTGCTAGTGTAACTCATTACATATCTTATTAGTTACAGTAGATATGCTCTTGGATCTTTGAGGGTATGTCTTTTCTTATGCATTTGGCATTACATTCTCTCTCTCTCTCATTACATATCTTTAAGGGTACCGTATTTATTTCATTATTTTAGTGAAGCATGAGCTGATTGTTTACCTAGAAATGGAAAACTGTTTACCTATGTTATTTGCCCAAATCACAGCAACGTCTTTTTCCAAGAAGGGAGACATCCATGCCTTTCTTTTGTCATGTATCAAATTGTTGATGATATACCTCTTATCTACTTGCTTTAGATCTACCAACATGAGGAGGAAGAAGAGGAGGTTAAAGTAGTTAAAGAGTCTAAGGAAGATTCTTGCTTTAGATATACCAACATGAGGAGGAAGAAGAGGAGATTAAAGTAGTTAAAGAGTCTAAGGAAGATAAGCTGAAAGAATTCGAGAAGGCAGCAAGATGTCTTGATAATTCTAAGCTGGTTTGCACCTAATTTTGATGCTTATGGTTTCCAATCAGAACAGTTTATGGCATTTCATTTGACTCTGAATATGTATATCCCTTTTCTTCTTTCAGGGTTAGAGTTTGATCTATCTATGATTCTTTAATTTGTGTAAAAGTGAAAGTTATGATATTTGTTAACAAATGCTGATATTTGAGCAATACCCCAGTGGTTCTAGCACCTCTTGTGGTGATTGGGCTCTGGGGTTCAAACCCACCCGCCTGCCTCCCTCTAATTACCTATCCAAAAAAACTTGATCAAATTGATTTCTCACAACTTTGTTAATGAAGTAAAAATATGTTGCTTAACAATTAAGAAGTTATCTCAAACATTTAGGGAAAAAAAAAACAATTAAGAAGTTGTATGTATGTTTTTGGAGTTATCATTTAAGGGATAAACTATAATAGTTTTTGGCAGCCCTTCAACACTAATAGTGCTCACCTATTTTCTCTTATGATTGTAGGTTTTAACAACAATCCAAACCGTTCAATACATAAAGCTGTCTTATATGAAAGCTTACAAAGTGAAAATTGTGAATTGGATATTTCTTGTCATAAAAATTTCAATGTTGATCTTTTACTTATACATGCTATACTATTCACTATACAAATATTAGTAAAGATATAAGTAAATTTACCATTTCAGTTTAAGCAAAATTTCAATGTTGTATACCTTTATAGTTGATAGATTTATTTGAATGGTTTGAAGTTATTAATAATCTAACTATTGTAGGAGAAACTAGGTACGGTCCCATTAAAGTTGATGGGACGCTGCACTATTACAGTTTATTCCATCATTTAAATAATAGAGGTATCTAATACTATAATTAAATGTTGATTGCATTAAATTTAGATCTGGGGTATCTGACATTTTTAAGAATTTGCGGGTATTGTGGAGGTTCATCAATGTCGAAAAATTTCGTTTATGTGCCTCAAAAGAAGAGCCTATAGAATTGCGTTCACCTATTACAAAGGAGAATATCATAGCTGAGGTTTGGTTTTGTTTCATATGTTTGATAAATTATTTAAGTGAACTAAGTCTTAATCCTAATTAATTATGGACTCAGCTCTGTGGATGCTCGCTAACTAATTGGAATTGGCCACGTATATTTTTTTCGCCATTCTTCCCTATCCTAACTTCTATTGTCTTCCTGTTTAACATATCACTGCTTCTGCCCTGTTATTTGAGGGTTTCACTATCTTTTTCACTTTTTAAATTTGAATTAAATCACCCTCTCTGCAATGCATCGTAAGTAACTTTTCTGAGCTCTTTTACTTGATAAGAGCTAACCACTTTGAGTGGATGACTTCATTCCTTATCTTTTTTATAACTTCCACTCATCTATCTTAACATTCAAATTTTGACTACGTGTATCTAATGAACATGTTGCACTTTAACATCCAAGAATTCATACCATAAAATATAGCTGGTCTTATTGTTAACGTTTAATAAATTGTTCCCATGAAAAAAGAAAAGTTGGCTTTGTGATTATAATCCTTGGATTCCTCTTTACTTTTGAGTACTAATTTTCCTTAGATGGACCTGCAATTACTTTAATGCACCTTGAAAGTTTTTGAATTCTAGGACTGAAATCAATCTAGTGACTATTGATCTGTAAACTTTTCAATGTGATTCACTTTGTGATTCCTCTTTAGACATCATTTATTTTATTTTATTTTATTTTTTTTTCGCTTTTGGGTTTGTTGATTTCTGTTTTAAACTTCCTTTTCTTGCTTTGTGTATACAGTTGGGAAACAATTTGCACGTAGTCCTTTGACCGGAAAGATGGCTTTCATTTAACTTAACCAAATAATTTCAATGGTTAACTGATCAAGGATCCACCCTGCTAATTATAAAGGACATAGAAAATCTGGATGGTCTGATTTGAGTATTTTTCGGAAGTTAATATTTGAACCCTGTTTGATTTGAGAACTTTACTTCTTTTTACAATAGAAAACCTTTTGCTGTCTAAACTCTAAACCAGCAGGCAAAAGGTAGATACTTAATGTCCTTTTATTGCTGGATGTGCTATGGTTATTGAGTTGTGCAAGCTACTAGTTGACAGATTAAAGGTTTGTTTAGGATCTGCTTATTTTACTAAAACTGAAAATTTTTTGCTAAGAATACTGTAAATAAAGGTAAAAATTAGCTGAAATAGTACAGTGAAACTCATGAATAATATCAAAAAATACAATGGGACTCATGAATAGTTTTAAAAAAGCTGAATGGTAAAATAAGTTGGCAAAAATAATTTTTGCCAAACACACACTTAAGGTGTTTGTGGAGGCTTGAGTACTTAGATTCAAATAGTGTCTTCTAAAGACGGTGTAAGGCTAGTATTGTCCGCTTTGTTTTATATTTGTCCTACTGATACGTTCTCTTCACCATTTCAGGTAGAAAGGCAGCTTAGTGTGCGCATCACACCTGATAATGTGCATCTACTTTCTCCTTTGACGACTTTTGGTGAGTATGAGGTGCCACTACGCTTCCCAAAATCTATCCATTTGCCGGAGGGGAAGGTTCAGTGGACTCTTGCAGTTAAATCCGGGGTAAATAAAGATGTTCTTGTTAGCTTAATGAGCACTCAAGGTCCCAGCTTATTGTGGGATGTCAGTTTTGTCTTTTGCAATTTGATAACTAGTTATTGTAGTGATAAAGTTTCGTATTTTAAGTAAAAGATGTTCTAAAAGTTGCCCGTTCGATTTTGTATTTTTTACTTATAAATTTCTGTCTGAAAAAGTGACAAAGATTGTCCATTTTCTCAGTTGATATTTGGTGTCAAAAGAATAAATTTGGTTCTTTGGTTCCCCCTCTTTTGGTTCAGAAAAATGGAGATTTGTTTTTATATATATATATATATATATATATATATATATGAATAACGTAATCTTATTCAACAAGATGGAAAGACTACAAAAGCATTATAAGCATTGCAATTTGAAATTTAGACCATCTTCGAATTCTAAAACAGAAAATGGAATATGTCCAAACACAATCATTCAATCATACAATGATCATAACAAAGATTGATTGATGTTATAGATAGGCTGTTCAATTCCATCTTAAGTTTTGTTTCTACAACAAACGTTGATCATCATTGTTATGGTATTTATTTAAATTATTGATGATGTGGCAAAATTCAAAGTACTAGTTAAAATTGTAGAAATTTTATGGTGGAGTTACCTAAGAAGGATGTTCAATTACATGAGCCAACTCGAACACAATCTATTTATTGAGTTAAATAAACATATTGAATGGGTCGGGCCAAAGGTTACTTATTCCAACATTATTAATGAGTAAAAATGTCTTAAAAGAACAATTTGAAAGATAACCTAGAGATTTAAAGCAAAGGTAAACTAAAAGCTAATAATATAATCACGTCAACTAGTCACATTAGCAGGTTGACCACTGACCAAGACCGCTGATTGAGACTCATTGACCAAGACTTTTGACTTCCGACATTTTGCATTGGCATGGCTCAAAACCAATATGTAAGCATGGCTCCCACAATCAATACTATCAAGGAAAAAGTATAACATGTATCCGATACATAAGAAAGGTGTTCAACTTCATGAGCCAACTCTAACAGAGTCAATTTATTAACATGACATGACCTACATAACTCCTTTAATAAGCATATTGAGTTGGGTTAACAGAAATATAATCCATCTCTGAATAAAAAAAAAAAAATATAATCCATCTCAACCCATTTTAAAAAATATGACCCAAAATATTTAACATATTTTTATATTTTGTAAGCATGTAAACTATAATAATAATTATTATAAATAAATAAATTCTACAGAATTTATATTTTGTTATACATTCAATTAAAGTTCCAATGACATACAATCTAAAATTTTTTATTCAACTCAAGTTTAGAAATAAAACAATCTAATAATAAATTAAATGAGATTTTTTTTTTTTTTTTTGGGTAAGAGAGTGTGGGGGCCTTTTGTGAGCTTGGGCCTCTACCCTTTTGTCGTACCAAGGCCTATGAATCTAGGGTAAGGAAGTTAGGACTGGCCTAGTTTAGAACTACACCGTAGACCAATTTGTGCACGAGCTAGGCTCCCCTAATGTTGAGACAGGCCATGGAGAGCATCGCAGATTGAATGCAAGGCGTTGTTGTAGCTGGATGGCTGTTACAATAGAAATATACTATGGCAGAATGTTCTGGTAAAACACGTTTAATGGAGTCACAGTAGACAACTAATGCTGTTAGTAAACTAAGCAGAGTTATAATAGAACAACTGATACAACAAATATAACAGAAAAGGAAAAGCTACAACAGGACATGTAACGCTAAAATGAAACTAGTAATATTAATACTGTCAACACAAACTAAAAGGAAGCTGTCACAGGATGTCCAGTGAAGCAGCGAAGGTACCCTCGTCTTCCCCAGCCTTTGGTTGGGCTGTTTGGTAGGAACGAGTCCAAAAAGAGAACCAATCCCCAACGTAGGCAAACTCAATGCAGGTTTCCGTTGCAAAATTTACTTGTGCTAGGAAGAGGGCTTAAATGGTTTCGTGTCCTGGATTATGGGTTCAAGAGAGTGGGAATGTCAAGGGGAGAGAAAAATCGATCTATTGATGCATACCTCTATTTCTGCCATAACTCTCTCTACATTATCACTTAGTTTTCTTATTTTCTTTTAAGTTTCTTTTCTGTCTGGGTGTTTTCTGTCTACCTCTTGTCACTCCTTCCTCCTCCCATTCATCCTCTGTTCATGGTTAGCTTTATCCCTTTTATACTTGCTCAAATTTATGGGATTTCTCTCTTTTGTCTCTAAGGTTGTACCAACCACTTTTGGCATCTTTCCAAGACTGCCCACTGGCCTGTTGGTTGTCCAACCATTATCTTTGCTCAGAAGGTGCTTGCCACACTACTCCCCATTTCTAGACAAAAGTTTTTGTTTTTGGTTTTCTCCCGCTCACTACCTTGCCTCCCTTCGGTGGATAAGGGTTGAGGGCTCTCTATACCTACCCCTATGGCATGCATCACGTGGTCTCAGCTTGTCTTCTGCTGAGACCACGTGATGCCTTGCAAGGCATTTTTCAAAAGGAGTCTCGGTAGGAACCCTAGAATAGATCCCTTTTCTCCCCATCGCCAAACCACACCCCCTTAAATCCTTTGACCGAGGACCCACCTCCCATGTATTGGCTATGTACAACTAGGTGGTGCCCAGGGCCTTGTGCGAGTGCCACTATCATCTGGGTTTGTCTTCTTTCATTCCCACGCCATTCTTGCCGTTCCTGCACCGTATTCTTCTATCACGCATACTGGGTAAAGTTTGTCTTCTGCAGCGTGAGGCATGTGTGGGCTTTTGGGCTTGCATTACATTCAGTGAAATAGGCATTGCCCAAACAAGGGCCTCTGTCCGTATAGCCCATTGGGTGCCTATTCTTGCCATTCCTCGGGCTTGCTAGTCATGTTGGCCCATTAGGCGTATTACCTCTTTCCTTGGGCTTCCCCGGTCCACTTTCCTCATCTTTTCCCCTTATTCTTCCAAAGGGTCTACTGGCTGTCATTCCTGCCATGCTAGCCCATTGGGCTTCCTCGGCCGCTTACTTCATCTTTACCTCTTATTCTTCCCATTGGCCTGCTAGCTGTCATTCTTGCCATGTTGATCTAGTGGGCTTGCTACCTTTTTTTTTGGGCTTCCTCGGCCCGCTTACTTCATCTTTACCTCTTATTCTTCCCATGGGCCTGCTGGCTGTCGTTCCTGGCATGTTGGTCCATTAGGCTTGCTAGCTCTTTTCTTGGGCTTCCTTGGCCCGCTTACTTAATCTTTTTCTCTTATTCTTCCCATGGGCCTACTAACTGTCATTCCTGCCATGCTGGCTCATTGGGCTTACTAACTTGCTTTTACCATTCTTACTTCTTTTTCCTTCCATTTCCCTTATTGTTTGGGCTTCTTCTATTATTGGGCCTTTCATAGAAAATGGGCATCAACAGGGGCTTTAGTTTACAAATCATATGATTGCTAAATTCTATTCTTAAAATGTAAAATTAAGTCAAACAAAAATAAATTTTATTTACATGGGTTAAAAGATATTGACTTGAATAATAAATCGGGTAATTTCGGGTTAAGCATTTCATTACAATTAACCCAATTATTAAAACTCATTTGCACTAAACACTAATCCGCAAAAAAATGCTCTTGTGATCGTGTCTTATTGTGGGACATCTCGTGACAAACAGTACCTCCCCCATTTTTACCTCAATAAAATCTGTTTTTTCCTATAGTTTTTTATTTTTTATTTTTAAAGTTCAAGATTTTTCAAAGATGGGCTTAATTTATCCAATTCAAGTTGGGCTCCCAAAATCCTGAGCCCATGATCAGATATTGAAGCCCAGTACTGAAAACATTCAAGTGACTCGCTGAGTCTACTCGGCCACATCGTTTTCCTTATAATGCTAAGCTTTTTCATTTCATCACTCCTTACACTGCAAACTTCTACAATGGCAACTTCCTTTCTCTCTCTTTCTCCCTCTATCAACAACAAAAGGTCCTTTCTTTCTCTCTCTATTCAAATTTTCCATGTGGGTTTCTTGAAATTTACACTCTGGTAGAATTTCTCTGTGTTTTGTTTGAAATTTACACTTTGGTAGAATTTGTGTGTTTTAACTACTATAAGTTCAATTTTTCTATCAGTGTTTTGTATTGGGTTTTGCTCCTTCTAGCTATATAGCATTGTTTTATGTTTCTTTTTAACTGAGTTTTGCTTCTGCTAGCTATGTTACTGGAATTATAATGTTCTAACTGGTTGATAATCAACTGCTTTCTGAGTGATAAAAAAGAAAATTGCTTAACTCAACTGTGGAAAGATTTTTATTTGAGTTCATATGGGACATTTAATAAAGTGATACCCTTTATGTTGAAGCTAGTGCTAAGTTCCAGAGTAACCTCTTTTTTTTTTTTTTTTTTTTGGGACCATGGCCAAAAGACATGATGTTTTAGTCCTATAAATGGAGAAAATTGATGTTTTACTCGAAGGGTATCTATTTGTAAGTATGGTGTTGATGCAATTTCTCAAGGTAGTACTAGTAAGGTCTCTCATGGTGGTGCTTTTACAGTGATTTCCATTTTAATTATGAATATGGTTCAATCACCCAATATGTTTTCCATTTTAAATATCAATTATGTACGTCAATTGAATTTGAAGCCATACAGATTTATGTGCAAAGCTTTGGCATTTTTGGTCAAATTGAAGAAAAGACTGCAGGTTGTTGATTAAGATGGTATCAACTATTACATGGATATTTATGAATGGAAAAATTAATAGTGATCAAACTAATGGGAAAGGGGTGTGTACTTCATTCACATTTCATAGAGACACAAAATGTTGGGGTTCAAGTAAGGGGACTATTAATTCGACTCAATTGATGGGAGGCCTAGTCACTTGTGTATTAGTCATTTCAGATAGTTTAATCTAATATTATGAACTCTAATTTCCTAACTTTATGGCTGACTTTGCTACATGCTTTTGCTGTCACGTTCATTTTTTTTCTTACTTGAACATTTTAGGATGAGTCAAGTGTGTCTACACATGCAGTCAGATCAATTGCGGAAAGCTATAACGTGCTTTTCAGTTTGTCTCCAAAAGCAGAAATGGAGCATCAAGCTTTACATGTTCCCCTTCAGATTCAGAGCCATTGCCGGTCACCATGTCTTGAAACCTTTTGCCAGGGCCGGCTCAACAATTTTGGGGGCCTTAGGTGATAATTTTAAGTGGATTTTTTTTTTTTTTTAAAACTTAAAGTCTAAATTTGTACAAATAAAAATTAATTTAGTACATGGTTCAATAAATTAGTATCACTATAATACAAATGAGTTGATATAAAATACATCAAATAATTAATTGGTATGATAATTTATAATAATTGATAAAGTAAGAGTTTGTATTAAAAAAAAATGTGATAACTTATTAATTAGTGTGGGATCGTGTGGGGGCCAGCTTAGCTTAGGCCTTGTGATGTGTTGGGGCTTGTGGACAAGACTGCACAATGCTATGTGCACTGTGCAATCTTATCCTATCAAGTTGTGTGCACTGTTATTGTGCACTATTTTGCATTTTAAGATACAATGTGGTTTTTTTAATGCATTTTATTGATCAATAAAAGTACCTAAAATAATTTTTTTTTGTAATTAAAATATATAGATAAATATAATTTTTTTTTTTTTACAAGTGGGGCCTTTTTTTATTTGGGGGCTTTAGAAAATTGCATCAATTGCTTATATGGTTCAACTGACCCTGCCTTTTGCATCAGTTGGCTCATTAGAAGCAGATTTGTCAAGCCAAGAAAATTGATAGGCCAAAAATATATTGACCCATTTGGCAAATTAATTAATTAATTAATTAAGCCAATTTAACATGCAATAGTTTGGTAGCACAAACAAATCACTAAATAACTAAACGCAGCGGAAATTAAATTTGATACAGGTAATTTGTTTACGAATGAGGAAAACCACCGAGGCAAAACCCCACCGAGTGAATTTAAGGTCGCTACTCCTGAGAATCCACTATTATCAATAACAAGCGGTTACAAGTAAAAGGAATCCCAGTACCAATATCAACCTACAGTTGAACCTTTACTCCAATACCCAATTAAACTTGTATTGTAGCGGTAATCTCTTTGTTCAATGCACGAATCCTAGTACGTGACTAACCAATGATGCACAGATCCTAGTATGTGACTAACACACCAACTTGAGAAAATGTTGGCTGCAAAGTTTTTCAGTTCATCCAACAATGAAGATCAAAAAGCTCCTTGGTCACAAAACCCTTGGTGTAAAGACGCAATAACTTCTACAAAAAATATGATGAACTAGAGCAATTTCTATCTCCGGTCACAATATGTGTGTATAATCACTTTGCATCATCTTTCATCCATGTTACGGCTTTTAAAATAATCTTTATATATATTTAGGATTGTGAAAAAAGAAACCCTATACAAATACTCAAGGATATGCGTGTAATCAGATTTGGAAAACCTGATTTTGTAATTCTCGACAGATACAACTTGTGTTGAGCTTCTGTCGAGTTTCAATAGTAATTCTCGATAGAAAGGATTCTGACTTCTGTCAAGCTTTAATGAGCAGCACAATTTTCACTTGTTTCTTGGTCAGATTTGCATGGTTTCAATACTAAACTTGAACACTTGTTTCTTAAAGCACTAAACCTATCCTAAATCTACCAAATTACAAGTAAAGTGTGTTTTGTTAAAGGATTACATCAAATATGTCCTTAACAAAAATCATGCTCCTGGTGTTTCAACTCCATACAACATTCAAAAAAGGTGGGATAATTCCAGTACTTGCAATTGCTTTCTTTTATGAGCTATGCTGATTTATGTGTATTGTACTTTCTTGGACATCTGAAATTTTAAAGTGTAAATTTTTATAAACTGATATTAGAAATTTATCTCAAAATTTGTAGATATAAGATCTAGCACAAGGCATTCTAAACATGTGAAGTTTCATGATCAGAATCATCATTAACTGATATTTATGATTATCAGGTCTAAAATGTCTTTTGACCAGACAAGTTATCCCTTGGATGACACGAGTGATTTTGAAAAACAATTGCAAGAGTTATTTGGTGAAGTCAGAAGAATGATTATGAAGGGGAACAAAAGTAATGCCATAGACCTACTTAAAGCTAATTATGAAGCTGTGAAAGAACAGATGAATGCAGGTACGAAAGGCATAGAAGAGGCTGCTCTTCTTGACGTTATTGCCCTTGGTTATATGGCTGTTGGGGACTCAAAGTTCGTTGGTTCCCTACTTGCTATGGTAATTGTCTTTTCCTCATGTACTGTACTATCACTCTGATGTCATGTTCTTAGGCTCTGGTGATTTCCTACTAATAAGTTTTCTCTCCGTTGGAGCATTTCCATTAAGAATGCTAAAAGTGTTATATGCTAAATTTTAGCACTAATACACTACAAAACCAACTCCATCAAACATTTCAAATCTCAAAAATTTTGAGATACTGCTATAGTGAGCTTGTATTAATACAAGCCCACTGTAGCACAAATCTTAAATGGAAAATAATATTTTATTCCCGTTACTTTTCCCTTTCTTTTTTATTTTTTATTATTTTTTCTCTTCTTTCTTCTCTCTCCTCTCTCACTTTCCTCTTCTCTCTTTCCTCGTAGCTTCTGTTTCTCTCAATTTCACGATTTGAACTCCTCCCCTCCATTGAATTTTTCCTCTCTACCGGCCTCGACACATCCACCGCAACCTCATCGTCACCACGTCCATCACTTTCTTCTCCGCTGCATTGTAACCAACACTATATCCTAATCCTCCACCACTCAAAACGACGCCACTTTCATACACATCACTATAATCGTTGATCTGTACGTCATCGAAGACCTTCACAACCGGCACAGGAGTAAGCGGAACCATCTCTGGTCCCGGGTCTTCTTTGGTCCTCGTGTGGAGCTTGGAGGAAGCGATGATGTTGATGATGACGCAGTTGCCGCCGATATGGAGGTAGAGCTTGACGGCAGGGTGATTTTATTTTGTGGGTCTAGGTTCATGGGTCTCTGACTGGTGTGGGCATCGGCGTTGAGGGTAGATCGGCGTGGGTCATCGACTAAGAGTTTGGTGTGGGTCTCTCTCGGTGGTTGTTTTTCTTTTTCCTTTTCCGATTGTTGGTGGTGATGAGGTTGTGGGTTTGTGATTTGGTTGTGATTTTAGAGGGTTGTTTTTCTTTTTCTTTTTGCGGTTGTTGGTGGTGAATGGTGAAGAGGTTGTGGGTTCGGGTTTGTGATTTGGTTATGATTTTGGTGGTTGGTGGTCATGGTTGTGGGTGGTGGCGATAGTGGCAGTTGTTGTAGCTGTGGTTATGGAGAGGTAGTAGGGGTGGGTGGAGGAGGTGGTTGGCTGTTTGGTATAAATTTTTTGTGAAGTTGTTATATTATTATTTTAATGAGTAGTTTATATTATTTAAATGAAATGGTAAAAAATATAGAAGTTTTGATGTTTGATGTATCTTAAAGTGGGATGGTATAGTGAATAAAGTAGGTTTTTGAAGTGTTAAATGCTAAAATTTTTAGAATTCTTGATGAGAATGCTCTTATGGTAAAAGAAACCAAAAATAGTAGGATAATTTTTTTTAAGTTCCAAGTTATTTATTCGTGCTAATCCATTATAAAATTAAAGACTTGAGATTTTAGGGCTTTCCGTCAGACTTTATTAAGATAAGAAGAGGCTAAGAACCGTATTCTTTTATTATATATATATATATATATATATATATATTTTTTTTTTTTTAAGGAGTAAAGAAAAGAAAACCCAATTGAATGATGATTAATGTGCAACATAAACATGTACCTCATCTTGTTCAGAGAGTAGGCATTGTCCCTTTTTGCGTGTTTTATTGATTTTGGAACTATTCTCACTCCGACACTGAACCATTTTTAGGGCAGATTTTGAAATTATACCTAGCAGTTTTAATCCTTCTAATTCATTTATTTATAGCAGATTATTGCTTACCTTTGTACATCCTAGATCACTATGGGAAATAATGTATTGGGTGCAAATTCATAAAGTTTTTGCATTTCTTTAATTATCCTTTTAAAGCCTTTTTTCTTTTTTGGGTGCATTTTTGTTGATGGCCAGTTGACTAAGGTTGTTGAAAGTCTAAAGGATAATCAACAACGAACCATTTCTGGATTCTGTGCTTGTGCATATGGGAAGTATATATTCGACTTTGAGGAAGTTTGAGAAATCATTGCTTCTATACCGGAGATCTATTGATATTTTGGAGAACAGATACGGTAATTGGAGCCTAAAGGCCCTAAACTTTTATATAGTTGTTGTTACTTGTATTTGCTGGTGTCTAAAAAATTGAATCGCAGATTAGTTGTCTGTATCTTTTATTTGTTACTCCTACAAAATACAAAGCTAACATCTAGTCTGGAATCTATATATCTGTAAAACTTTTACTACAAAATGCTAAAGTAACTGCTTAAATCTTCTATTACAGTGAGTTAACGACGCCTTGAAATGCTAACATTTTTTGGTTATTTTAAGCACAAACCATTTTTCAGTAGTATATTTTTAAGCCCAGACGCCATCCTTGTTTATGAAGGGTTAGCATTGACTCACTTTTCACATATCCACCGTGCAAAAAATTTTCACGTGGGATCATTTTTGTGAAGTTAGAATACTCTGACTACAAAGCTGAGATCCATTGGGATTTGCTTTATCTCACTTACCCTGAATGATGCTTATACTTGCCTTGCTAGTGGTTTTCGAGCTATTTATGTTCAAACATTTGTCACTTCAATTTGAAATTTTGAGGATCAACTATATTCAGGAGATGGGGATTTATTGAATAATAAAAGGATAAATTATCTTAAATCATACTTATCAAGAATTATCTTAAATCATAGCCAAAAGAAAAAAGAAGACTAAATTATTGTTGCATTTTCTTGACCTTGATTCTTGTTTAATTGCAAAGAAAACTTGTTGCATTTACCATTGAAGATTTCCTGGTATATATGCTCACAAATGATTGTCCAGCTGATACAGAAGTGCAGACAGCAGTATTCATGTTTTTACCCATTTTTGCAATATAATGTGTTAGAGTGTCAAGGATTTTACTGGTACATTATTCTTTGTTGCAAGCCTCAATAGTTTTTTTTTTTTGATAAGTAACGTAAAAATATTATTAATAATAGAAAAAGTGCCAAACCGAGTACATTGGGGATGTACTATGGGGGCACAAATCAGGAACCAAAAGTACAATGATCGAGAAAAATAGGAAAAGAATAACAGGAAAAATGAGAAAAGACCACACTCCAATCAAAGGGAGTGTGCAAGAAAAAAGACTTAATCTCTAGTAAAAAACGTTCACAACTTTCAAAACTTCTAGCATTCCTTTCACGCCAAATGCACCAGATCAAGCAATGAGGCTCTAATCTCCAAACATCTATGTTATGATGTGGCGCAAACTTTCCTTGCCCAGCCTTAAACCACTCAAGAACAGTATAAGGCATAACCCAGTAAATACCAAACAAGCAGAAAACCAGAGACCGCAACTCCCAAGCTATGGGGCAATGAAGCAGAAGATGATCCACATACTCCCCACATCTCTTACACATATAGCACCAATCAAGCATTAGCACACGTCTTTTACGAAGGCTATTTGTTGTTAAGATCTTACCTAAGGAAGCAGACCAAGTGAAGAAAGCTACCCTTGAAGGAACCTTCGATTGCCATATCATTCTCCAAGGGAAGGATACAAGGGTAGGAGGGTAAAGGAGCTATAATATCCTTTAACCTCAAAACCTCTACTCCTTGTTGGCTTCCAACAACCTTATTTGGGCCAAACCCCCGCATAGTTGAAGAATAGGCCAACCGCATAAACCGATCAAAGGCTTCTTGTTCTCAATCTTGTGGTGGACGACGAAATTGCACATTCCAGTAAAACCTCCCAGCAGACCAACCCATAACTTCAGCCATTGAGGAATCCTTTGATAGACTAAGACAATAAAGCTCCGAAAAAGCCTCTTGGAAGGTATAATCCCCGCACTACACATGCTTCCAAAACTTCACTCTAATACCATCCCCCACATCATACACAAGGAGTTTAGAAAAATTCAACCAGCTTCTAATAAATCTCCACAGGTTGACCCCATAAGGACTCATCATCTTTTTCATACACCAACCACCCCAAATATTCCCATATTTTGCCTCTATAACCCTCCTCCATAAAGCATCAGTCTCCATGCCATACTTGCACAACCATTTTCCTAGCAAGGCAGAATTAAAGCTCCCAAAACGTCTTATACCTAACCCCCCAACCTGCAAAGGCTTACAGACATTGGCCCATTTAGCTAGATGTAATTTAGGTTCGCCACCAATTCCACTCCACAGAAAGTCTCTTTGTAAGCTTTGCCACCTTACCCGGTAAAGGAAGAAGGGAAAGGAAGTATGTAGGTAAAGACAAGAGTGTGCTTTTAATGAGTGTCACCTTACCCCTTTTAGATAAATATAGTCTCTTCCAACCTGCTAATCTCCTCTCCATTCTCTCTAAGATAGGTTTCCAAACAGATAAATCCTTAAACTTAGCACCTAATGGAAGGCCCAAATATTTTAAGGGCAGAGAAGACTGCCCACACCCTAACTGACCCACCAGAGCCTCCAAATTGTGCACCACACCAACAGGTACCAACTCAGACTTTCCCAAATTAATACATAACCCTAAGGCCTCCTCAAATCTAGTATTAATCGCCCTCCAATTAGCAATCTGAGAAGGTTCAGCATCACAAAAAATAAGAGTGTTATCTGCAAATAAAAGATGAGACACCATCAATGATGAACCAGCCATACTACCCACAGAAAAACTTGAGAATTGCCCAGTGGACTCAATGCCTCCATAACAATATCAAAAAGCAATGGAGGTAATGGGTCCCCTTGCCGAATCCCCCTAGAACTTCCAAAGAAATCAGATGGACTACCATTGATCAGGATGGAAAATTTTACAGTTGAAATGCAATACATTATCCATTTTCTCCATTTCTCTGAGAACCCATAGCACTGAAACATCAATATATATATATATATATATATATATATATATAAGCAGAGACCTCATGCGGGAATGCATGAGATCCTGCCATATGACGCTCTAATATTGCATTTAACTTCTTTAACCTCTTCTCATTTACCTTTTTTTACTGTTATCCAAAAGATCGTATTAACTTTTTATTTTTATTTTATTTTATTTATTTATTTATTTTTACTGTTAGCATTTACATTGTGTAGTGCTATGTAGGACTCCATTCTCTGTCTTCTCTTCAAAAACTTAGCTATTGTTTCCTCTTCTTCTACAAGATTTAGTCGTTTCAAATTGCCAACCTCTTTGTCCTCGTCATAATTAACATGGCTATTCTTACATTCCTGTTTTCATCTATTATAAGTGAAATGAACCTAAGGGTCATTGCCATAATATATTTAAATTCAATTACTATCTCTCTCTCACGTCTTCTCTTCATCAACGTTAACCCGTCAATGAGACTGTGCCAATTACTATTGTTTGTTTATTTTATTTGAAAGATCAACTTTATGAATAGAAAAAGTTGTTGCATGTAATGTGTTTAATCAAATTTCTCTAAGAAAGGTGATTTGTAATCCTTTGATTCAATCTCTTAGAGTGCTACAGTCTTCTATATATGTGGTAATTTGTAAAAAAATTTTATTTAACCAAAATTAAAGTAATTTCGTGTATAGGTTTTTAGATTTGCTATTAGACTTAACGTTGTTGCTATATTTATCATGAAGTGTGGTTTGTGAGTTTTTTTATATTGGGCTTTGTGGAGCCTAGTTTTGTTTGATTCGGTTCGATGATCTGACCTGACCCAAATAATATTGCATGGTTTTTAATGGGAGATTTACTGAGGCTTAGTCCATAGAGTGGAGGCTTAGGCCGATAGGCCCAAACTGGAGCGCTCATGGACAAGCCTCCTGGGGGTCCGGGGGCGTGGGAAATTTTTTTTGGCCCGTTTTGTATATATAGAAACCGACTTTGGTGATTAGGGTTTTAAGAGGTGGTGTTGCCGTGTTTTTGTGTGAGAGAATATCTGTAGCCGCACTTTGTACTTTTCCCTGATAATTGTGAAATCTCTGCAACTCCGTGGACGTAGGCAAATTGCCGAACCATGTAAATACTATCTTGTGCGTGTGATTGTTTTTTTCTTTGGCGTGTGTTTTCTCTATTTTTTTTTTCTGTTTCTCACAGGTTGGGAATTCGGGTTAATTCCCTACAACTGGTATCAGAACCTAGGGTTATGTTTGAGTGGGAGCAATGGCAGAGGAAGCAGGAAAGGCGTCTGGAATAGAAAAGTTTGATGGCACAGACTTCGCATATTAGAGGATGTAGATTGAAGATTATCTCTAAGGGAGGAAATTGCATCTGCCTTTTTTGGGGACAAAACCTGAGACTGTGAAGGCTGAGGAATGGACGCTTCCTGATAGACAGGTTAACTTTGTCTAGGTCTGTTGCATACAATGTTGTAAAGGAGAAGACCACAGCAGATCTGATGAAGGCTTTGTCCGGTATGTATGGAAAGCCGTCCGCAAATAACAAGGTGCATTTGATAAAGAAATTGTTCAATTTGAAGATGGTAGAGAATGCATCAATAGCACAACATTTGAACGAATTTAACACTATCACAAATCAATTGTCGTCTATAGAAATTGATTTTAATGATGAGATTCGTGCTCTGATCGTCTTGGCTTCTTTGCCAAACAGTTGGGAGGTAATAAGGATGACAGTAAGCAATTCTACAGGAAAGGAAAGACTCAAGTATAATGATATACGAGATTTAATTCTGGCTGAGGAGATTCGCAGAAGAGATGCAGGCGAAACCTCAGGATTTGATTCTACCCTAAACCTTGAGACAAGAGGCAGAGGTAATGACAGAAATTCAAACTGGGGCAGATCAAAATCCAGAAATTCTAATCGGAACAGAAGTAAATCTAGATTAGGCCAACAGGTACAATGCTGGAATTGTGGGAAAACAGGTCACTTTAGGAGGCAATGCAAAAGTCCTAAGAAGAAGAATGAAGATGATTCTGCTAATGCTGTAACAGAAGAGGTACAAGATGCATTACTTCTTGCAGTAGGCAGTCCACTTGATAATTGAGTTTTGGACTCAGGAGTTTCATTTCATACCACTCCACACCGAGAAATCATACAGAATTATGTTGCAGGTAATTTTGGTAAGGTGTACTTGGCTGATGGTTCAGCCATGAATGTTGTAGGTATGAGAGACATTCGGATATTGTTGCCCAATGGATCTGTTTGGTTACTGGAGAAGGTTCGACATATTCCTAACCTGAGGAGGAATCTAATTTCTATTGGATAACTTGATGATGAAGGACATGTAATACTATTTGTTAGTGGTAATTGGAAGGTTATAAAGGGAGTCAGGGTATTGGCTCGTGGAAAGAAGACTGGTACTTTGTATATGACCTCATGTCTAAGAGACACAATTGCAGTTGCTGATGCAAGTACTGATATAAGCTTATGGCACCGCAGACTTGGTCACATGAGTGAGAAATGGATAAAGATGTTGCTGTCAAAAGGAAAACTACCAGAATTGAAGTCCATTGATTTTGACATATGTGAAAGTTGCATCTTAGGAAAGCAGAAAAAGGTGAGCTTCTTGAAAACTGGCAGGACACCGAAGGCTGAAAAATTGGAACTAGTACATACTGATTTGTGGGGGCCTTCTCCGGTTGCATCCCTTGGAGGTTCAAGGTACTACATCACTTTCATTGATGACTCAAGCAGAAAGGTATGTATTTATTTTCTGAAAAATAAATCTGATGTATTTGAAACTTTTAAGAAGTGGAAGGCCATGGTTGAGACAGAAACATGTTTGAAAGTAAAATGTTTGAGAACAGATAATAGAGGAGAGTACATAGATGGAGGGTTTAATGAGTATTGTGCTGCACAGGGAATTAGGATGGAGAAGACCATTCCTGGGACACCACAACGGAATGGTGTGGCTGAGCGCATGAATAGAACTTTCAATGAGCGTGCTAGGAGTATGAGTTTACATGCTGGACTACCAAAAACTTTCTGGGCCGATGCTGTTAGCACAGCAGCTTACCTGATAAACCGAGGGCCATCAGTTCCCATGGAGTTCAGACTTCCTGAGGAGGTTTGGAGCGGTAAAGAGGTAAAATTTTCACATTTAAAAGTTTTTGGTTGTGTTTCTTATATTCATATTGATTCTGATACTTGTAGTAAACTTGATGCAAAATCTAAAATATGTTTTTTCATTGGCTATGGTGATGAGAAATTTGACTATAGGTTTTAGGATAAACAAAACAGGAAAATCATCAGAAGTAGAAATGTGATATTTAATGAATAGGTTATGTACAAGGACAGTTCAACTGTAATGTCAGATGTTACAGAGATAGATCAAAAGAAATCTGAGTTTGTCAACTTAGATGAATTGACTGAAAGTACTGTCCAGAAAAGGGGTGAAGAAGATAAGGAGAATGTAAATTTACAGGTAGATCTGAGTACACTTGTAGCTGAAGTTCGTAGATCTTCCAGGAACATTAGACCTCCACAGCGTTATTCACCTGTTTTAAATTATCTCCTGTTGACTGATGGTGGTGAACTAGAGTGTTATGATGAAGCCTTGCAAAATGAGAATTCAGGCAAGTGAGAGTTAGCCATGAAAGATGAGATGGATTCCTTGTTGGGGAATCAGACATGGGAACTGACTGAATTGCCAGTAGGAAAGAAGGCTTTGCACAACAAGTGGGTATACAGAATAAAGAATGAGCATGATAGTAGCAAACGTTACAAGGCTAGATTAGTTGTTAAAGGGTTCCAGCAGAAGGAAGGCATTGACTACACAGAGATATTTTCTCTAGTTGTGAAGATGTCAACAATCAGACTGGTACTGGGAATGGTGGCTGCAGAAAACTTACATCTTGAGCAGTTAGATGTGAAGACAGCATTCCTTCATGGTGACTTGGAGAAAGACTTTTATATGATTCAGCCAGAAGGGTTCATTGTTCAGGGACAAGAGAATCTAGTTTGCAAGCTGAGAAAGAGCTTGTATGGCCTAAAACAAGCTCCCAGATAGTGGTATAAGAAATTTGACAATTTTATGCATAGAATTGGGTTCAAGAGATGTGAAGCTGATCACTGTTGCTATGTTAAGTCTTTTGACAATTCTTATATTATATTACTGTTGTATGTGGATGATATGCTTATTGCAGGGTCTAGCATTGAGGAGATTAATGATCTGAAGAAGCAATTGTCCAAATAGTTTGCAATGAAGGATTTGGGAGCTGCAAAGTAAATCCTTGGTATGAGAATCATTAGAGACAAGGCTAATGGTACATTGAAGCTTTCAGAGTTAGCGTATGTGAAGAAAGTTCTCAGCAGGTTCAACATGAATAAAGCTAAACCAGTGAGCACACCCTTGGGTAGTCATTTCAAATTAAGCAAAGAATAGTCACCAAAGACAGAAGAAGAAAGGGACCATATGAGCAAGGTGCCCTATGCCTCAGCTATTGGCTGCTTGATGTATGCTATGGTGTGTACAAGGCCAAACATTGCACATGCAGTGGGAGTTATGAGCAGATTCATGAGTAGGCCTCGAAACAGCATTGGGAGGCAGTCAAGTGGATTCTGAGATATCTGAAGGGTTCATCAGATACATGTCTTTGCTTCACAAGTGCAAGTTTGAAACTACAGGGTTATGTAGATACTGATTTTGTTGGTGATATTGATAGTAGAAAGAGTACTACTGGGTTTGTTTTTACTCTAGGTGGTACAGCTATATTATGGGTTTTAAATTTACAGAAGATTGTTACTTTGTCTACTACAGAAGCTGAGTATGTTGCAACAACTGAAGCTGGAAAGGAGATGATTTGGCTACATGGTTTCTTAGATGAATTAGGTAAGAAGCAGGAGATGGGCATTCTACACAGTGCCAATCAGAGTGCAATTTTTCTTGCCAAAAATTCGGCTTTTCATTCAAAGTCGAAGCATATACAGACAAAATACCACTTTATCCGTTACCTTGTTGAAGATAAGTTGGTAATACTTGAGAAGATTTGTGGATCTAAGAACCCGGCATACATGTTGACTAAGGGTGTCACTATTGAGAAGCTGAAGCTGTGTGCAGCTTCAGTTAGCCTTCTAGCTTGACGACAGGAGGATGAGTTGCAGGGATGAGGGGACTGTGTGTTTGGAGGATTGCGGTTGATGTTGGTGATTGAATTAGTCTCCAAGTGGGAGATTCATTGGGCTTTATGGAGCCTAGGTTTGTTTGATTCGGTTTGACGACCCGACCCAACCCGAATAATATTGCATGGTTTTTAATGGAAGATTTATTGAGGCTTAGTCCATGGAGTGAAGGCTTGGGCCGATAGGCTTAAGCCGGAGCACTCATGGACAAGCCTCATGGGGGTTCGGGGGCGTGGGAAAATTTTTTTGGCCCGTTTTGTATATATAGAATCCGACTTTGGTGATTAGGGTTTTAAGAGGTGGTGTTGCCGTGTTTTTGTGTGAGAGAATATTTGTAGCCGCACTTTGTACTTTTCCCTGATAATAGTGAAATCTCTGCAACTCCGTGTGATAGGCCACAAACTGAATGACCTATTATGATATAAATTAATTAATTAATTAGCCAAGTTATTAATTAATCAATTTATCATGCAAACGCGTGGTAGTACAAACAAATCACTAATAAACTAATTAAGCAGCAGAAAATAAATAACACGGTGATTTGTTTACGAATGGGGAAAACCTAACGGCAAAAACCCCCATCGGGTGATTTTCAGGTCACCACTCTCGAAACTCCACTATTATCATAACAAGTAGTTACAAGTAAAGGAATCCCAAGTACCTTACAAACTTACAGTTGAACCCTTACCCCAATACCCAATTGGACTTGTTCTGTAGTGACAGTTTCCCTTTCTGATGCACGACTCCTAAGTACGTGACTAACCAATTGCGCGGATCCCAGTATGCGACTTCAATCACCAACTAAGAAGGTTGTTGGTTGCAAAATTCTTCAATTCATCCACACGATGAAGATCAAGAAGATGCTTGGTCACAAAACTCTACGGTGCACATACACAGCAACTTCTTCAAGAGAAAGAGATGAACTAGGGTAAGAACTTCGTCTTCGGTCACAATTTACTTGAACAGAGTTTGCTCAAAGCTTGTGCAACTTGTGAACTCTTTGACGGCCCTTAAAACAATCCTTTTATATGTCTAGGGTTAGGAGAAAAGAAGGCCCAAAGACATATTCACAGATCCCAAGAAAATCATATTTGAATTCTAAAAATCTTAAACCTCGACAGATAGGAGGTGTTGAGCAGCTGTCAAGCAGGTGTCGAGAATACCTGAACTTTGAATAGCTTTCTTAAGCTCGATAGATGCAGTTGTCGAGTCAGCTGTCGAGCTTTAATGAATTTGCACTATCAACTTGTTTTCTTGAACAGACTTGAAGGCTTCAATACTTGATCTTGAAACTTGGTTTCTTGAAGTATTTAAACACATCCTAAATCTACCAAAATACAAGTAAAGTGCGTTTTGTCAAAGGATGAGCCAATTACATAAAATCATGACATATGTTCTTAATTTGAAACACATATGTCCTAACAATCTCCCCCTTTAGCAATCCGTGACAAAACCACAACAAACAAATGAACATATGAGAGAAGTCATAAATCACTCAACTCATATTCACTTGTTGAATACAATAAAATCTATCCTAATACAAACTCTTGAAAAACTTTGCAAGAAGAGAGTTTATGGCAAATAGACTTTGACAACTTGTATTTCTGAAACACTTTAAACAAAACTCATCAAGGCATCTTTGTGTGAAACAGAAATAATAGATTACATACAAGTATAAGAAACATGTGTATAAAGGGAGAAAAGAAACAACACATGAAAGGGTAGGTGAAAGAAAAAACATACATCAATATAAAGAAAGAGATAAGTACAATGTATGTCTATAAATGGTTATAAGACCTCATGTACAAGAGTAATGTATCTAAACAGAAAGAAAAGAAGAGATACATACTATCCTCACTACATCCCTCAAAATGTATCAACACTACCCTTAACAAAATGGTCCTATACTAACTCTCCCCCTAAGATAGACTACTCTCATACCAAAACTACTCCCCCTTTTTGTCATGAATGACAAAGGGTAAGAGTGTCAAGTAGACATCTCATCGGTAGAGCTAGCATCTCCATCAGCATCATCCGAAGCATCATCGTCATCACTATCATCATCATCCTCATCCTCAAAATCAGAAGCCACGGGAGAAGGTGGTGAAGGAGTAGCCTTAAGAGCAAAACTACTCATGGACGCCTGTCGTCGTGCAATACGACCGACACGAATGTTTACCTGATACAACTCCATAGAGAGTGTATCTAGGCGAGCATCCATGCGCTGCAGCTGCGCCATGATGTCTCCTAAAATCACATCGCCCGAAGAAGAGGGAGGAGCAGATGTGGATGGAGCAGAAAGGGAGGGAGCTGAACACGAGGGAGGAGCTGCTGAATCCGACTGCCGCGATCGAAACTGGGCCTCGCTACGTTTAACGGTAGCGTAATCTATGGCACATATGAGGGTGAAATGGTCGGAAGAGGGAAAAGGAACGGAAAAATGGCGTAAGATTTTCGTGATAGCGGAAGGAAAGATAAGCTTATCACGGGACGCCGAATCTAGATGAACATCTATAATAGGCAGAATGAAATGAGAAGGAAAATCTATAGTAAGATGCTCAAGAAGAGATAACAAAAATTGAGCACGAGACTCTGTAATGGAGTTATAGTGAGAGAGTGGATGCAAAACAAAGGTTATCACCATGTTCATAAATCTAGGACCTTTAGCAAAAGGTGACATGGTGTAAATAGACGCTCACCCCAAGCAGAAGGGCGCTCACAGAAAGCAGACATGAGCTCATCCCTAGACATAGTCCTGAGATGCTCACAACTAGGATAGTCAGGAAACTCTATCCTAGGAAACCGAAGCATATTCGCAACAAGTTGCGGCGTGATAGGAATGTGCGTACCTCGAACGCGAGTGAAGAAAAGAGGTACTGAGTGATCAATCCCGTGCATGTTGGAGTGGAACTCTTAGATAAGCATGAGAGGACAAGTGATCGGGACGTCACACAGTGACTCCCATCCTCTACTATGAATGACAGAGGGAAGGTTGGTGTCGGCAAAGTCTGACAGAATGACTTGGTGTTCCGAATGAATGCCTCGTTTTATAAAAGTTCTCCGAAAATGCCTTAAAGACATCATCGTCACGGAACCGGATATGAGATAGAGTAGGATCAGATGATGAAGAAGCATCGGAACGAAGAGGGTTCCGTGCAGGAGTGGATTTACGCTTAGGTGCCATAGACACGACTATCGTAAACAAACAGAGAGGGATAGAAAGAATGACAATCAGAAAAGTCCCAAGCAAAATCAAATATAACAAGTATATTGAAAAAGAGTACGTATGCATGGGAAATGCATGAACATGTGACATGCAAAAGAAATTGCATCATGGGCTCAGCCCAATCCAAACCTATCAGCACACAAACATATAGAACACATCTAAATGCATGACAATATCATTATAATGCTAATGTGATGCAATGTATGAGGTTTTATACTCATTTAAGTGAAAACCCGTCCCAAAATTTCAATAATAACTCATCAATTTTGAAAAACCCCAAAACCTAGGTTTCAAAACATGAAATGCATGAATGTGAGAGGATTGGAAGCTTACCAAGGGAAGAAATTCTTGAAAAAGCTTGAAGAATCCTTAAAGAACAAAGTTTGGAGTGAGGTGAGAGTGTTTTGGGAGAGAAAACAGAGAAGTATCGAGAGAGAGATCGATTGAAATGAGAACCGGATCGCACAAGGAGCTTAAATAGTGCTTGCAGTAAATCTCGACAGATGCAGGTGTCGAGAGGTATCGAGATACCTGTCGAGGGAGGTGTCAAGAAAAATGATCGTTGACAGTTGAGGTATCAAGGAGGTGTCGAGGAACAATTTCAATAAAACCAAGAATAGAAGCTCGATCGATCCACTAGGTGTCGAGAAGCTATCGAGGTTGCAGAACCATTCTCGATCGATCCACCAGGTATCGAGAAGCTGTTGGGATTGCGATTATAAAAAGCTGAAGAAGCTCGACAGATAACTAGGTATCGAGGAGGTGTCAAGCTAGCATTTAAATACAGTTTTTCGAGATGTGAAAAACACATACATGAATGCAATCTAACATGCAACTCAATCAATGATCCAATCAACATATTAAGCTCTTAAAATCATCTCTCAATAAAAAAAAAAATTTAAGCACATGGATCCTCAAAAACACACACACACACACACACTAAACATGTCTAACCAATTTTATATTTCAAAAACAAGTCCAGACAATTTAGTGAGCATACATCAACACATGTAAAACCTTGTGATGGCCAAATCACATTGTATCTGCACATGTATCAAGAATAGCAAAGAATATTGCGTGTTGTGTGTGAAAAATATCGCAAGATTGCATAAGTGTATACATGGTATGACGATTTGAGATATGAGAAAATCACTTTAACTTACACATAATCATAACTGCTTGATGGGGACTATCACCTTTGAGGTATATCCTATAACTCCCACATCTCCTAGAATACAGGCTTGCAATCATATTTAAAACATTTTTGATCTTTTTGCTTTTTATTTTCTTTGCATATTTTTCTTTTTAAGCATATCATGCATGGGTATATTAGAGAGAAAAGAAATACCCAATGATATTTGACACTCCAATTTTGTTATGCCTAAGCACATAAATGTCATTGACACTGCACTTTTGCTATGCCGAAGCATACAAGTGTCATATTATGATTGGTATGCAATAGTGGTGAGATGGTTACTTATGCCTTTCTCTCAGGATTTTTTAGTCATTCCCGTCAAAAAGAGTGATATGAGTGTTAAGTATAAGAGGCAACTTAATCTTACTCATCACAAACACGTGCCACAAAGCTCACTTGCTTAGTTGTGCATAGAGATGCTCATCTAAGTTACAAAAGATACAAAGTTTAGAAGACTTTGTTCCAATGGCCATCCAAGGTACACAAGTACCAATGTATACAAAACACACACTGTTTTTGTATTTTTCTGATTTTTCAATTTTTATTTTTATTTTTATATGAAAAACAAAAAAAAGCAAAACTGAAAAATAACCAAACAAAAACATGTTAAACAACCAAATCATAAAAACTAGAATGCAAATGCATGAGGAAGAAAGAGAAAAGAGAAGAAGATCATCCCATGGAGATAACACCAATGTTTTGATGAAGGAATTTGAAACATTTACTATTAAGAGGTTTGGTAAAGTCAGCCTTCTGATCATCGGTGTGAATAAACTCAATAGTGAGAATACCATCTTCGACAAGCTCCCTAATGAAGTGATGTCGAATCTCTATGTGTTTGGTTCTAGAATGTTGAACCGGATTCTTAGAGATGTTAATATCACTGGTATTGTCACAGTAGATAGTGAGATGTTCTTGACAAATACCATAGTCATGGAGGAGTTTTTGCATCCATAGGAGTTGGGTGCAACAGCTATCAACAGCAATGTACTCAGCTTTTGCAGTAGATAATGAGATGGAGTTCTGCTTTTTACTCATCCAAGAGATAAGATTATTGCCCACATAGAAACAACCCCCTGAAGTACTCTTTCTATCATCAGCATTCCCCGCCCAATTGGCGTTAGAGTACCCAGCTAAGACATCACTTGTGTCCTTGCTATACCACACACCAAACTCAGCCGTGGTTTTGACATACTTTATGATTCTTTCTAAAGCAGTCATATGTGACTCTTTGGGATTAGCCTGATATCTAGCACACACTCCAACACTGTAGCCAATGTCAGGTCTACTAGCAGTAAGGTAAAGAAGACTACCTATCATGCTTATATATAGAGAATGATCAACACTTTTACCCAACAAGTCAACAGTGAGTTTAACATTTGGGCTCATAGGAGTTCTTACAGAACTAGCAGATTCTAAACTAAACTTTTTCACAAGATTCTTAGTATATTTAGATTGAGATAGGAATATACCTGAATCTTGTTGATGAATCTGCAATCCAAGGAAGTGAGTCAGCTCTCCAATCATGCTCATCTCGAACTCGGCTTGCATGAGTTTTGAGAAACCATGAGCAAGTTCATCCTTAGTCGATCCAAAGATGATGTCGTCTACATAAACTTGAGCAACTATCAGCTCACCATCTTCTCTTTTGATGAAGAGAGTTTGATCAGCCTTTTCTCTTGTGAACCCATGTGACACCAAGTATTGTGTAAATCGATCATACCAAGCTCTGGGGGCTTGCTTTAACCCATAAAGTGCTTTCTTGAGATACAATACATGATCCGGAAAGTGTGGATCAATGAATCCTTTTGGTTGAGCCACATAGACATCTTCTTTAAGTAGCCCATTTAGGAAAACAGTCTTTACATCCATCTGATAAAGCTTAAACTTCAATTGGCAAGCCAAAGCAAGAAGAATTCTGATGGATTCCATACGGGCAACTGGAGCAAAGGTTTCATCATAGTCTACTCCTTTCATTTGTGAGTATCCTTGAGCTACAAGTCGAGCCTTGTTGCGGATCACATTGCCCTCCTCATCAGTCTTATTACGGAATATCCACTTTGTGCTGATGATGTGTTCACCCTTCGGTCTAGGTACCAAAGTCCAGACATCATTCCTCTGAAACTGAAGTAGTTCATCATGCATTGCTTCAACCCAACTTTCATCTTGAAGAGCTTCTTCAACTTTAGTGGGTTCAACCTGTGACAGATAACAAGAATAAGACACAAAGTTAGCAACATATTTATCAACTATACGTTTCCTTAATGTGAGTTCATTCAAGTTTCCCACAATATCTTCTGGAGGATGATTTAGCTTAATCCTTGAGGAAGGTCCTTTCTCCTCATGGGATTCAGAATCTGGTGAAGTGGTTATCTCTACAGGATCTTCCATAATACTAGGAGTACCTGGAGTGCTAGGGGATGCCGGTTCTTGTTCAACAATTTCTTGAACTTCCTTAGGCTCAAGAGGAAGGATTTCTTTAGTGAGTTCCTCAATACCTTTTTCAGAACTAGAATCTGAAGACTCATCAATAACAACATTCACTGTCTCCATTACCTTCATGGTTCTTTTGTTGTATACCCGATAAGCCTTACTTGTAGAGGAATAACCTAGAAATATTCCTTCATCACTTCGGGAATCAAACTTTCCCACATTCTCCCTATCCTTTAGGATGAAACAAGTATTTCCAAAGATCCTGAAATATTTCACATTCGGCTTCCTTCCTTTCCATAACTCATATGGAGTCTTCTTGGTATCGCGTCTAAAATATACTCTGTTAACCGTATGACATGCAGTGTTAACAGCTTCTCCCCACAAGTTTCTAGCCACATCCTTATTGTGCAACATGGCTCTAGCTATCTCTTGAATAACTTTGTTCTTTCTTTCTACTACATCATTCTGCTGAGGAGTAATAGGAGCAGAGAATTCTTGAGAGATACCTGATCTTGTGCAAAACGACTCCATATATGAGTTCTCGAATTCTTTACCATGATCACTTCGAATTCGATCAATTTTCAAACTCTTTTCATTTTGCAGTCTTGTGCACAAAGCTTCAATGTGCTCAGGAGCATCAAACTTGGATCGTAAAAGAATGACCCAAGTGTACCTAGTGAAGTCATCTACCACCACCATGATGTATCTCTTACCACCAAGAGACTTGGTTATAGTTGGACCCATAAGATGTAGATGTAGAAGCACCAATGGTTTAGATGTAGCTGATGTCTGAGTGATAGGATGCTTAGCTTTAGTCTGTTTTCCAAGTTGGCACGGTCCATATACCACATTGCTCATTCTACTAAGCTTTGGTATCCCTAAAACTGACTCATGCTTAGGCTGTGTTTGGTTGCCGTAAAACGTATTCCGGAAAATACATATTTTCCGGAAATGCTAATTTCTGGAAAAGGAAAATATTTCTGTGTGTTTGGTTGCATTTCAAAAAATTTTCCGGAAAATATTTTCTAGTGTTTGGAAAAGAAGAAAGGAAAACACAAATCCAGACACAAGCCACAACCCAGAAAACACAAATCCAGAAAACCCGATCGCGTTCGCGAGATCGCGATCTCGCCGGCGCGATCTCGCGAAGGTGAGATCGCGCGAAGGCGAGATCGCGATCAACGTCGCGATCTCGTGTTCGCGATCTCGGGTTGACGCTTCGCGAGATCACGCCGTCGATCGCGATCTCGATCCGGCGCGATCTCGCGAACGACGCTTCGCGAGATCGTGCCGTCGATCGCGATCTCGATCCGACGCGATCTCGCGAAGGCGAGATCGCGATTGACGCTTCGCGAGATCGCGATCGACGGCGCGATCTCGCGAAGCGTCGATCGCCGTCGTCGGACTGGTCCGCGCGCGTGGACTGGAGCTCGGACTGGAGATCGGCGCGGACTGGAGCTCGGACTGGTCTTCTCCTCTCGCGCGCGCGCTCTCTCTCTCTCTCTCTCTTTTTCCGGAAATCCTTTGAAGTGAAAATGAAGGCAGAAATTCATTTCCGTGGTCAAACTGAAAATTTCAGTCAACAGGAAATCATTTTCCGGAAAATAATGTTTTCCGTGACCGCCAAACGCACGCATTTTCCGGAAATTGATTTTTGAAATTGGTTTGAAGCCGATTCAAACGCAGCCTTAGATACAATGGAAAGATGTTTGTAGCTAGCATGTCCCATCCGTTGATGCCATAGATCTTCATTTGGCAAACAAATGCTATTACATGCAATATCAGCATCAGGAACCAATCCATAACAGTTGCCAAGAGTTTGAAATGACTTCCAATTCAACAAAAGAGCATCCTTAAGGCCTATAATTGCTCTTTCGAAGCTTTTCAAGCAAAACATCCTTTTCTTAAGTTTGGATGAGATGTCAAATCTTGGGCCTGATAATTGAGCTTTTATATGGTTTTGCTTAGTTACCTTTTTTAAGGATAGCTGGAATGTAAAAAATCTAAAATTTATGGGCTACAGTTCTGAAACTTCAGTAAATAAGAGAAGCTCCACCAAGTAATTCATTTTTTGCACTTGTGGTTCTCAACCTCACTTAGTTTGCTTTCCCTTTCGTCTCTTGTTGCTCTTAGGGGAAAAGAAGGCCGAAAAATGTTAGAGGAATGCTTGTTGATCACTGAGAAGTATAAAGGAAAAGAGCATCCCAGCTCAGTGACACACCTGCTGTATCTTGCAACGTCCTATTCACGCTCAGAGAATTTTGTGGAAGCTGAATGATTGCTCAGGACTAGTTTAGAAATCATGAGGAAGACAGTGGGGCCTGATGATCAATCCATCACCTTCCCTATGTTGCATCTTGCAGTTACTCTGTACAATCTAAAGCGGGATGAAGAAGCTGAGCAACTTGCACTGGAGGTTTTGCACATCCGTGAAAAGGCATTTGGAAAAGATTGTCTACCTGTTGGTAAGCTTGTTTTATTACTTTTTGCTTGATGAGATACTTGGGTCATTTTGTTTATTATGCTCTCTATTTATGTTGGATATGGTCATGATTACGAATTAGCCATTACTTCACGTTACCTAATCTGGCTGTGACCAACAATCTTGACTAGTGTCAAAATCCATTTGAAATTTTCACATGAACTACTTATACAAGTCTAATCTGTGTCTATCTGATGTTCTCTAATTTGTATGGCAGGGGAGGCTCTGGACTGTTTGGTGTCCATTCAGACTAGATTAGGGAACGATGATGGTGAGTTGTTGGAGCTACTCAAGAGAATTGTGAGTATCCAAGAGAAAGAATTTGGCTAGGAGAGTGAAGAGGTCATGGAAACCCTGAAAATAATTGTATACTACTTAGACAAACTGGGTAGGCAGAATGAAAAGTTTCCACTGCAAAAAAGATTGTCCATACTTAGAATGAAATAAAGGATTCAATATTAATGGCATATTATCTTTGTATATTTCAAGTCTCTAATTTTTTCTCCCCGTTGATAGCAAAATGTATCTATTTAACCATATCATAAGCGTACTTCGTTTTATGTTTTTCTTTTGGTCTGTTAGACTGGTTTATGTGCATACTTTGGATCTACAGGACTGTTGTATTGCCATTGCAAGAGCGCGAGCAAGAGCAAGAGCAATAGCCATACACCCCCCAAGTCCTAACTTTTGAGTTGGAATACGTTCTCACTTCTCAGCACCACCCACAACTAAAGACTCAAACTTCATTAGCAAGTTTTTGATTATTCAAACATCAATTTTCTTGGTTGTATACAAGTGGTAAAATGTAGTGCTCTAGAATTAAAGCTTTACTTCTTACAACAATGCCAAAAGGGCAACTTGAGTTGGATATAAAAATACTATTCTCTTTACAACAAGTACTTGGTGTAAAATCAATATACTGGCAATTCCATCTCTTTCAACTCAAAGTTCTGCCTGCTTACTACAAATCATGGTTTCAAAATATATCCAATTGAAACTCATGTTAAGTTCTAATTGAAAATATATCCAATGTACTGCAAGTCTAGTGATTCCAATGGACTGCAAGTCTAGTGATTCGATTTTTTGACAAGAGGGTAATCATGAAAATTTCAATTACATTATCGTTTAGTTACAACTTGCAAGTGGGGATTAAAATTGAAATTGACACTCTCAACCTCTTCCATGCCACTATACTATATATAAAACTATTGGTATTATATATACTAGTCGCAGACCCGCGCATTGCGCGAGATAATTTTTTTTTAGGGTGATCTTATTAAATATATTTGGGGTAATAAGTAATAACACTCTCCCATTTTGTTTATATTAATAAAAAAATATTTTAACTTTATTTAAGAATCTGTTTATAAATGTTTAACCATGGTTAGTAAAGACATTACTCATAACTTTAGAATTAAAATACAAATTTATAAAATACCAAAACATTTGAAATGACAAATCTCTCCATAACTCATTGGGAAAAGAAAAGGAAAAAAAAAAAAAAAAAGAAGAAGAAGCAAAAGACATTACTTAATATTTTGAAATACACTTTAATTTAAAATTTAAAATAAGAATTTAATTTTAAAATTAAGGTTAATTTTGGAACCTACCTTAAGGACATGCAAGTTAGTACACAATATTTTAATATTAATTTAACAAAGTTTGGTCAAACAAATATAAAGGGTGAAAATATTTTTTCCTTTCAAGTTTGGGGTAGAGTGTCATTTCTTCAAACCTCAAAAAATGAGAATGTAATTACCCATATATTATTATTATTGTTGTTGTAGTTGTTGTTGTTGCTGTTATTAATAATTGATTTTTCATTTTCTTCTAAGTTAATAAAAACCTTACATATACCTTTTTATTTATTTATAGAATATACATTTTTTTAACCTTTACATATCTTTTGTTCAATGTCAATCTTTACATATACCTTAAGTAAACTCTATATATTCCACTTCTTTAGATGTGCAAAATCATAGACTACTACTTCATAATGATTGTAGCTAATTAGTTTTATCACTTTTTTTCATAATTTCATTTATAACGTTTTTTACTATTGTCATAATTTCATTTCTTATGTAATTTCTATTATTACACGAGAACATCTCCTTTTAGTTATGAATTAGAGTTTGATTAGTTTTAAGTTTAAATATATTGCTATGATTGTGTTTAATTATTGATTATTGATTTAATTTTTTAAGTGAATATAACAGTTGATTTTATTGTGCTATAAAATTTTAATGTTCTTCATATTGGTCATATTTATTTTTAATTTTTACTTCTCCTTACAACCTCTTTGTTTTCCAATTAATAGTTACTAATTAACATTTGATTTTTTTTTTCTTTACCATCTCTCTCTCTCTCTCTCTCTCTCCATAGGCAACCTATTGTTTTCCAAAACTTGATGATTATTTTATTGCATTAAATATGCATTGTAGTTTTTTATTTTTTTTTCATTTAATTTTGCTACCCTTAAGTTAGTATATCCATAACTATTAGTGTCTTTATATTATATTTGGTTTGATATCCTCATTATTATTATTATTATTTTAATTTAGTGTTTCCCAATTGGCATTTGTTTTGTATTATATTTTTTCTTTGATGTATTGGATTTGAGAATGAGTGTGTCCCTAGTATTACTCCACTTTATGAGGACACTTTTATTTATTGAATTTAAGTAAAATTTTAAAATTTTAATTTTTTTTAATAAAAAAAGGAGAGAAATTAAAATATAAATAATTTAATGATATGGAAGATGTGGGGAGATGAATAGTGATATTAAGGTAGAAGGTAGTGAGGAGATGAAAAGATAAAGGTAAGGAAAAAGCTTGGACAAAGTGTAAATGAAAAAAAAAAAAAAAAAGAGTACAATTTTTTAAGGATAATTTTATTGATTTAAATTTAAATAAAATATTCCATGTTTAATTATTAAATATATATATGGGATAATTACAGTAAACCCACCTGAGGTTAGGCCCGAAAACACTATGCCTACCCGTGGTTCAAAACTTATCACTTTGCCCACCTGAGGTGTCTTCCGTTAGGGATCTGTTACCCACCTCTCCGTTTGCCGTTAGAAAAACACATTTTTAAAGAAAAACAAACATAACAAAGATCAAAAAGTTAGGACTTTATATTGCTTAAGAACTTCTTTGAGAACAAAACACAGGAATAGCACAGATCAAATGCTATTCCTGATTAAAAGTGATATCATTGAGCATTTGCTCTTTTATTTTTGTTTTTTAATAGATCTCTCCAACTTTTATTCAAACCAAACCAAACCCAAAAAAAAAAAAAAATCCAAATCCCAGAAAACACAAGCCACAAATCCAGAAAAAAAGATCAACGTCGCGATCTCGCGATCGGCGAGATCGCGATCGACGTCGCGATCCCGCGAAGCGTCGATCGCCTTCGCGAGATCGCGCCGGCGAGATCGCGCCGGCGAGATCGCATTTTTTTCTGGATTTGTGGCTTGTGTTTTCTGGGATTTGGAATTTTTTTTTTTTTGGGTTTGGTTTGGTTTGAATAAAAGTTGGAGAGATCTATAAAAAAAAACAAAAAAAAAAAAAAAATCTCAATGCATAATGATATCACTTTTAATCAGGAATAGCATTTGATCTGTGCTATTCCTGTGTTTTGTTCTTAAAGAAGTTCTTAAGCAATAAAAAGTCTTAACTTTTTGATCTTTGTTATGTTTGTTTTTCTTTAAAAATGTGTTTTTCTAACGGCAAACGGAGAGGTGGGTAACAGAGCCCTAACGGAAGGCACCTCAGGTGGGCAAAGTGATAAGTTTTGAACCACGGGTAGGCATAGTGTTTTCGGGCCTAACCTCAGGTGGGTTTACTGTAATTATCCCTATATATATATATATATATATATATATATATATATAGATGTGACTGAATTTAAATGTTGAATAACATAAGATGAGAAGAAAAAAAAAGTAAAAATAAAATATATAACAATAAATACCAATAAAGAAAACAATTGCACATAAAAGATTTTTATTCTTTCTTATAACTCTAATTAAGATTGATGGTTTTTTTTTTAATATGTGTTTTAGTATTGTGTTTTTTTAATTTCCCATTAGAAAGTCTTTTCTTTTCCTTTTATAATTTTCATTGAATTTTGGTTTGGATTAATACTTAGTTGTTTTTGGAAATAGGAATTTGAATATGTGTACCAATTTTTTGACTAATAAATTATTATAAAATCTATTTTTTATTTCTTTAGTTTTATTTTAATTTTGGTTAAGTTAGCCTTGTAATTTTGTGATGATTTTTTTATTATTATGATAATTTCCTTATTCCATAAGAGATGAGTTGTATATTAAGCAAATGTAACACACTACACACAAGTTAGAAGAATATGGTTCACCTTAAAAAATATTAATGAAATACACAAAAAAAAAATATTAAAATGATATCCACCCCAAATGTTTTCCTATAATGACAAGCTTTATCTTTTAACCTCTAAGAAATGCAATGCAATGACCAAAGGATATGCCCCTTTAATATATTCTCTAATCAAATAAACAAAGGCTCTTGTCCCCTTTAGGTACAGGTTTATACGGAATTCAATTTTTTTCAATTTCTTCTTTCTTCTGTAAGAAAGAACCATCAACCTTAACTAACCAAAAAAAAACATCAACATTAATTAGAGTTATAAGAAAGAACAAAAATAGGATAACATTTAACAATTAAAGAGAAAAAAACAATTTAAAAAACAAATCTAAATGGCATCAACCAATGTGGAGTTTTAAAGAACTCTTGGTCTACCTAGAATATAATAGAGAAAATAAAAATGAGACTAATACTAATTCTAGGAAACATATATAGAGAAATAGAAATAAGGATGCTAATTAAAGAACATTGGCAATACCATCAATCCCGTTTAAAGCTTAATCATAGCTCTACTAATTTGCTGACTTTCAACTTTTGGCTGGTATATATTCAGGTGCTCTCCAATGCTGTAAAATTCCTTATTGTCTGGTTTTACTTGAATTCCGGCAAACTACCCAATCAAATTAAGGAGAAAATGAGAATAATGATTCTAGTGTTGAAAAAAAAAAAAAAATCCCAAAGATTAGTAATTTGGCATAAATAGAAGAATGTATAAAAAATTCATCGAAAAATTGAGAGAGAAAGAGAGAGAACCTTTTTTTTGAATTCTGGCAAACTACTCGATTTAATTAAGTGAGAAAATGAGCATAATGATTCTAGTGTAGAAAAAAAAGGAAAAAAAGAAAAGAAAAGAAAGGATTCCCAAAGATTAGTAATTTGGCATAAATAGAAGAATGTATAAAAAATTCATCGAAAAATTGAGAGAGAGAGAGAGAACCTTTTTTTTTTGTGAGAGAAAACTATGCATAGAATGGAATAGATAGTTACAAATTTATAGTAAGAAAATGTGAATAAGAAGAAACAAAATAAAGGAAGATGAAGAGAAAGAAGAAGAAAATATTTATGTAGAGGGTAGTGGGGAGATGAAAAGAAGAAGAAGAATATTTATGTAGAAGGTAGTGAGGAGATGAAAAGAAAAAGAATAATATTTATATAGAAGGTAATGGGGAGATGAAAAGGTAAGGGTGGAGAAAGTGTGGAAAAAGTGTAAATATTAAAATAAAATAAAAAGTAAATGTTAAAAACAATTATAGGAAAATTGGAAAGAAAATGATAATGAGGTGGACGATGATGTGGCTCAACTGGAGCGTAACAACAATAAATGCTACGCTTCAGCTTTTAGATATATATAGATATGTATTTTTTTTTTTTTGAATAAGTATATAACAATTGGAACCATTTTCAAGCCACTAGACTATAAAACTATTGGTAATATTATTATATATATTTTCTGATTTATTATATTTATAATGGGTTTTAAACTTTTAGTTTTTAGCTTCAAAATTTCATTTTTTTTCAAAGGTCAGGTTGTTAGGGCAAATGCTGAGTCTTTATTAAAAGGTTATGACTGTGTCCTATCCGGCTTCTCTGCTATAAATCTATACATGGACCCTACATGGTTGAGACTTTAGGGGCACATTTTGTTGCCTTAAAACAAATCTCTTTAATTGAAGAAAGGCTAGGACTGAAAAGGATGGGATGTGATACTGTGATTGATGGAATGGTAGTTGAAAATGATTCGAGATTTTCTTTACTTGTGTTTTGATTTGTTGATAGTATGTGGCCCCAATGGTGAATTGCGAACAAGGCCTTTCAAAGCCTATTTATCACATCCAAACAACTAAAAATAGTAAAAAAAAAATTTGGATGAGTGTTTACACAATCATCTAAATATATATTGTAATATCATATCATCTATATATATATATATATATATATATATATATATAAAACTAATTCCAATTAGAGCACGTCTACTTTTGAGAATTTCACTCCATAACAAACTCTACTATTAGAAGCCTTCTAATTTTAGACATCATCTAATTATTTGTTATTTTTTATGCATATTCTCTTTTCTTTTATTTATTTATTTATTAATTTATGCTTATTTTTAGCCAATGGTACCCGATTCTTTTTCTTCCTCTCCTCTTTTTAGTCCCTCAAATCTGATTGTCTCTCTTCGAGCCGGAAGCCTCCACATCTGTCACTCTCTTTCTCTAAGCATTTATACAACATTATCCCGTATAAAACCACGAAAAGTTATATACTTATCATTTGTCCGGTGGTTAAATCACAACCCCAGTGGAGTATAATATGCATAGATCAAAAAATCGCAAATTTCAAAATTCAACTGACAATTTTTTGACTCTTTTTTTTTTTTTTTTGGTTAGAAATTTTTTGACTTTTAATTTTATGGATGTTTATGTCCATCTCCTTTTTTTTTATTTTTTATTTATTTTTATTTTTTATCGGTTATGTCCATCTATTAAACCTAAAAGTAAGTCTACTACTCTAAACCTACTGAACTTAAAAAGTAATGTAAAATACCAGTCTCACACCCAAACAGTGGTCTAATGCCACCAATAGATTCACATTTTTTTTTAATAATATTTTATATTATTATTTTTAATATTTTTTTGTCAAATATTAAACTATTCAGTATTCAACTATTTGGGATAATTTACATAAATAATGTGTTTAGTGGTTGTTATATATATATATATATATATATATAACTGAAGTCTTTGACTTTTTGTTGACTTCTTAAGAACTTGCCACATCATTATCATTTTATTATTTTTTAACAAAATTGTATTTTATTATTTTTTTAGTCTTATCTTCTTCTCATATAATTTTTAAGTTGATAAAAATCTTAATTTGATTATAATCAAAATTCTTCTACTACAATTTATTTGTTCATATCCTATCAAATTCTATTTCTTTTTTTTGGATAAATAATAAAACAAAAGCAGCCACCGTCCACCATTAGAGTCTCTTTTTATTTATTTAAAATTTGCATCCTACTAGGTTGATACCTATACAATACCTATGGGAAACTATTTTAAATTATAAAAGTTGGGTTTAGAAGCCGTAGTTGCGTCAAGTGGCTTCACCAAATTGCAGTATTTTTTATAGATTTTTAGATTTTAAGAAAAAATATATAGAATTTTTCTTCTACTCTAAGTTGCTAAAAATATTAATTTAATTACAATCCAAATTCTTCGTCTAATGTATCTAATCCTTATTTTTTACGTGTAGTGTTGAAATAAAATTAGATTAACATTATGATTTTTATTTGTTAGGATATATTTCTTAAATAAAGGGATAGTATTTAACAAACAAAAATTTTATTCAGATAAAATTTTATCATCTAAATTTTAGAATTTTAATTATACTCTAACTAAAAGTCTATTCTAAAATTTTTCTAAATTTAAATCTCATCCCACGTTTTCATTGTTTTTATTTTTCTCAAGTTGCAACCTACATTTTATATATTACTTATTATTATTATTATTATTAAATAAATAATATTTTATTAGAATATCAAGCTACAAAACTCTTGATTAAGGGATAAGATTTAACAAAAATTATAATCCTACCGGATGTAATCCATATCACAAAATTATAATCATAAACATCGAGTTAGAGGCCTTCTTTCTATCAAACTTCTATATGATGTATCTAACACCTATATAATATTGGTGTGACCTTAAATGAAATAATAAAACTTCAATCACGATGCTAGGTGAGTAATGAAAACTTAAACGATGCCAATGGATGTGTGAATTTTTTTTTTTTTTTTTTTTTTCAAGTTAGCCTTTTTTTAAAGTGGTTTTATTTTATAATGAGACATATTTTTATATAAAAATTTTCCTATTTCAATTTGATCTTTTCTTTGTTTTACATAGGCTATACAAATTATTTTTTATTGATTTTACTCGTTATACAAATTGTTGTTCACAAGAATAGCCCAAGAAAGGATGCAATTTCGGCATGCAAGACCTTGCCAAAAGGTATTACTACTCAATTCTCATCTTATGTTAATGTTAAAGGAGGTATTTTCAATTAATTTTATGCTTATTTACATTAATTAACATAAACATCTTAGCATGTTTAGTGTTTTTTTTTTTTTTTTTTTTTTGAGAATACTAAGTATTTTTAACACACACACACACACGGGGAGAGGGGAGAAGATCTTAAAGAAACTTACAGTGGTGTATATCCAAAAGTGCCTAATAACATGTTTAGTGTTGATATTAATTAGACACTTTGATATGCAAGCGCTTCATTATAATTAAATATAAATGTTATTATGCTGGTATGTTATAATTATTATTTGTTGTTCCTCACCCTACTTCATCTTAATTGTTATTTGAATAAGTAAAAGTTATGTCTTAGTCCAACTGGGTATAACATTTCTCTTCAATTATTAATTAGTGTTTCTCAATAAAATTATTCATGTTATAAGTTTATGACCAAAACTGTCCAAAGCTTGGCCGGTTTACTACTGAAAGCTTTTAGAAATTTAAAACTTGCCATAATCTTTAAAACATATTTACTGTTTTATTATTATTAAATTTAATTATATTATCAAAAAATATATATTTTAAAATTTATATATAATTATTGTAACATACTACAAGTATTGCAACCCTTCTCTATTTTTTCTTATATAATTGGTTTTATTTCTATATAAATATGGAAGTGGGACACTACGATGCTTTGGGTTAGAATATTTGGTGCATATATCAATGGTTTTGCCTAAAGGGTTTGGATGCTTATTGTTCATAGTTTGCTTCTTCATTTTGGTATTGAATGTGCCAATCAGGTAAATTAACCTTGATCTTTATCTTTAATTTTCATCGTACAAAAATCACTTTGTTTTAGTTTCTAATATTTATATTTGCATGTCTTAGTGCATTGTCATTTCTTTTTAGAAAATTAGAAAACTTAGGTAGATTTATGCTAAACATAAAGGAATGGTGTTTCATAATAACTCCTAATAGAATTAAAATTCTAATCAATAACAACCGGAATTATTTATGATTCCCCCCTCTTTTTTATCCACGTGTCATGTTGATTAGGTTTTGTACATATAATAATTTCATGTAGCTTGAAATACTCTCTATGGCTTAACTTTCAAATTTGTTTATAAGAAGTTATTGTTATTTTGAGATCCTCATACTTCTTCTTTTTTAGGTATTTTAGTTTATTTCATGCAATTCATGTTTTGTGAATTAAGCCTCATGGGAGTAATATATATTTATATATATATATATATATATATATATTACATATGATTTAGTTCCAAATCTTTTTTTTATTCATTTTGCTCATCATTTATTTTATTAATACTTATAAATATTTAATTTTGCAAAAAGATTAGTAAAGGGTTCTATGAAACCAAACATGTGGAGTCATGAAGTTTCTAAAAGAAAAAAAGTTTTGAAGTCATAAATGGTGTTTGTATAAACTGACTCCATTATATTTATAAATTAATGTGGTTTTATTCGAGTGGTTCATTAATTATGATTTATTTACATATAACTTTTTAATTAAGCCGTGCATCATTTATATTTTTTTCTTAAAATCTAAAAATCATAATTTTTTCTTAAAATCTAAAAATTAGAATTTTGAATTAATGGTGTACAAGTACACCATTAATTATTAAAAAAATTATAAAAGTTTTTATTGATCATTGTAATTAGATATATTATATATAAGGACAAATATACAAAATTCATTTATTATTTAGATTTTAAAAAATAGATATTTTTTTGTTTTTATCTTTTATACACGCACAGAGAGAGAGAGAGAGAGAGAGAGAGAGAGAGAGAGAGAGAGAGAGAGAGAGAGAGAGAGATTTCATTAATAATTGTTATACTATTTTTACAATTTGCCATAGTTTTTAAAATATTTTATAATATTTGTTTTTGAAAAAAAAAATGCCAAACTTGAACTTACATAATATACATCTTCCATGTTACTTAATTTTTTTTTCATTTTATTTATTATTCAATTTAATTATAATATCAAAATATTTTTTATTAAGCCGTGCATTATATGAGCATAATACTAGTTATATAATATAAATTAGGTTTTAAAAATCATAATTGTGACAAGTGGTTTAACAAATATGTTACACTTACACATCGTATAATATGTGTTTGTCATATAACTCATTAATAATTATAAAGACAATCTACTTTAGACGAAAAAAATTGTTAAGATAATTTGTTAGATAAACTCTGTTACCTAAATTTAAGAAATTTAAAATTATACTCAAACTAAAATTCTATTTTCAAAAGTTTCAAGAAAAATTTTGAACTAAAATTTAATATTTTTAAAAATAATTTTGATCACCTATTATGATTCTATGTTTAATATAATAAAAGTTACATCTTACGGAATACATGGTTAATAAAATAAGAGATATATATATATATATATATATATTGCATAATGTGCTTGGCACTGCTTGCTCTAAGGGCTCATCAATTCATCATGTGTACAACACGTAAAATCAATATGTTTTTGCCTCGTGGCTTATTGATTACTTTAGTTGAAAGTTGGATACTCTATTAAAATTTGAAGTTTTTTTTTTTTTTTTTTTTTTTTTTCGAGAAGAATTAAAATTTGAAGTGATTCACTAGTTATTAAGATAATTTTGATAATAGTAGTAAACTATTTCATTTAATTTATATATAATTTATAATTAATCCTTGCTTTATTGGCCACACTACAAATGTGAGTTGTAAGCTAACTATCCTCGTAAATAAAAAATAAATCCATCAATAAGACAAGGTATCTCACAATTTCTTTAACATAAAAAAATTCTATGGTCAACTAGATATAAGATAAGTAACATTTAAAAATTTAATGGTTATTTTTTTTAATTTTGTGTAATTTACGGGAACTTATCAAGTAAATTGGAATTTTAAATGACATGACTTAGTAAAACAGTGAATATTTCTAAAACGTTTCAAAGTAAAACATTTGTCTCTTTAGAAAAATAACTTATTTTCCTTATGCCAATACAGTTAGTTTTTTTTTATTTTTTATTTTATTTTTTAAGATAAATTTTTAACTTATGACGCTTGCTCCTGATTATTACTTTTTATCATCAAACCAAGACCCCAATTGGTTTTTAGTGTAGGCCGAGATTGAACCCTAAATCTCTTATTTAATGACAAAAATCTTTATTAGTTGAGTTAACTAGAATGGACTTATGTGATTACAAGCCTATTTGATTAGGGTGTTTGAACAACAGTTTTTAGTGTTTAAACATTGAAAGCTATGGGCCAAAAAAAAAAAAAGGGCGTTTGATAGGGGTTTTTTAACTGGAGTGTTTAGTTACATTGCTCAGTTTAGGGTGTGTAAATATTGAATTTAGAAAACTTTTCTTACCAATTTTCAATTTTCAAACAACATTGCTTAATGACACTTTTGTAAATATGTTGAAAACTATGGGGCCCACTTGATTAGACAACATATAAAGCTTCCTTCTTTAATTCCAACCAGGGGGCCCACTTGTACTGTACTTGTCAACTATTTTTTAAAAAACACACATACATATCAAACACATAATTATGTTTTTTTTCACACTTGAAATATGGTACCAGATACATTTTTTGCTTTATGAATATTGTAAATACGTGTTTTTACAACACTTTTTAAACCAAAATTTTTACATTATTTTAAACAACATTACAAGAAAATAGTTTTGAAAATATTTTATGTTGTTTGGTTTAACACGAAAAATCATTAATATTTTTTCAAATAGAGTTATGCAACAGTGGAAGTTTTCCTAAATGGCACAAAAAAAGGTGAAATTTTTTGTTACATATTTTTATAATATAATAAAACATATTAATGCTTTTGGTAATAAAATAAAAAAATAAAAAAGAACAAAAGAAAGAAAGAAAACATATTAATGCTTTTCCCTTGTGAGTCAAATAAGTGAAAATATGATAAACAATCTTCAACCTCCCAAAATTGCCCAGGAGCATCAGATTTGCTTACTTGTTTACAAGAAACAAAAATGATTTCATTACAATCAACAGGAGTCAAATACACATGGAAAAATAAAAGAGATGGGGATGCTCTAGTCTTGAAAAAATTAGACAGAGCGTTTATTTAACAATGCATGATTACATACCTTTGAACATTGCACTCTTGAAGCCTGGTCTATCATGGTATCTGATCATGCACTACTAATTTTAGACATCAACAACATTCCCATCTACGGAAGAAGGTTGTTCAGATTCGAAGCTATGTGGCTAATGCACCCAAGATGTAAACAAATAATCTAGAAGGAATGGCAGCAAAAAATCTCAAGTTCCCCCTACTTATATCCTTAAATCCAAACTGTACAATGTCAAGCAAGTTTGCATCACTTCGAACAGAAATGAATTTGGAAATTTGCACCAAAAACTTTCCAAAATAAAGGAGGAGCTTACATATATACAAAACCATAGTGACACTCCAGAAATTTCCCAACAAGAACAACAAAAACAAAAAGAACTCCAACAACTTCTAAATACAGAGGAAGTGTTTTAGGCACAAAAAGCAAAGAAGTATTGGACAAAAAAAGGCAATAGAAATACTAGATACTTTCATGCTATTGTTCATAAGAGAAGAGCAATCAAACGCATCACAAGACTCAAGAACCACTCAGATCAATGGATAGATGAAGATCAGAAGTTAAGGGAACATATTGAAAGTTCAAATAGTGTATAAAACACCCTTGAACATTTAGACCTCCAATAACAAAAATACCAATTCAAGCTTTATGACAAACAATAAGTGTGCGGAAAATGAACACAAGCTATAAACAGAATTGGCAAACAATCTAAGCCAATTAAAATCACATCCACAGTAGAAAATAAAAGGCAAAGATTAAGGGAAGAGAGATGCAAACACAAGGACAACACAATGATGTGTTATTGAAGAGGAAACCGAAGCCCTCGGCGTAAAACTTCTCCGCCGCCCTCCAAGCAGTAAGTAATCCACTAGAAAATGTAGTTGGGATACATGAACAACAATAGACCCTTCAAGCCTAATCTACCCAGTGTACCTAAGCCCTCCAACCTTCTTGCTCCAACGAGGTTACGCCGAATCTATTTCTTTTCTAGCTTCTCGGATTCCGCTACTTGACCACAGCATCAACCAATGTGAAATTGGTTTCTTCTTAACTGCTTCCCAGAACACCAAATAGCCCTCTTACAGTAATGGATATGGTGAGAAAAGGTTTTGGTAAAAGGCCTCTCAAGGATTTAACAATGGAGAGGAAGAGAGTAGAGGAATTTAAAGAGTCTCTTATGTGAAGATTGTGGATGAATCAATCTTGTATTACTCTAGCGTTTCTCTCTCAAAATTTTTTCTCGAAGCTCTCTTTCTTTCGTGAGTATAAGGGTTATTTATACTGGGGTATTTATACTGGGGTGAGAATGGAATGTGAAGAGTCAGGTTTTTCAAAACAAGGCTGGCTCGAGGCTTGGCTGAGTCGCGAGATCCAGCCGCGAGATAACTGAATGGCCAGTTGTCCTATTTTGTCCTGTAGTGCTCCAACTAGGATGACGCTTCAACTTCTGGCATGCCTGGCACGTGTGCAGCTTTTGGCGGCTTGTAGCCGCGAGTCACCCGCGAGATCCAGTTGTGAGTCTCTGTTTTTCTTGCACACTCTTGAGCATTTCTTCACACTGTCTCACTCACTACCCTTACAAAAATCCCACCTAAATACAGGGTTACTAATTGCTGAAATACAAGCAAATTTGGCACGGAATAAAGCCAACAAGATGGTTGATTAAATTCAACCTTACACATATACAACAACATTTCCAAAGTATCTTCCAATCAGAATCAAACAAAAATACAGAGAGTATTATGGAGGTCTTGAATACATACACATTACCAAGACTCTTGCACCTACATCAACAAGTATTGGATAGGGAGTTCAATATAGAGGAGATTAAAGAGGTCACTTTCCAACTGGGTTCTTGGAAAGCACCAGGCCCAGATGGCATTCTTGCAATGCTCTTCCAGAAATGTTGGGATACAATGGGACAAACAGTAATACAAGCAACATTAAGCTTTCTCAGAACAGGCAACATTATTAAGGAACTCAACAACACATTTATCACTTTGGTTCCTAAAAGTCTTAATCCGAAGGAAGTCAGTGAGTATAGACCTATCAGCTTATGCAATGTGGCATACAAAATTGCTGCCAAAGTCTTAGCAAATAGAGTAAAACTAATCATTGATGATCTTATTACTCCTCATCAAAATGCATTTGTTAAGGGTAGATTGATCACTGACAATATCATCTTGACTCACGAATTACTCCACACAATTAAGAGGAAAAAAAAAAATGGAAGACTTCGTTTTGCTACATTGAAGGTGAATTTGAGCAAAGCTTATGATAGACTAAATTGTAATTTTATTGAAGCCACACTTCAGAAAATGGGCTTTAGCTAGCAATGGACTCAATTGGTGATGCAATGTGTCAGCACAGTGACATACAACATTCTAGTCAATGGAGCTCCCATAGAAAAATTCAAACCCAATTGTGGTATAAGGCAAGGTGACTCCCTATCACCATACATATTCATTATCTGCACAAATATTCTTTCATGCATGTTGTTGCCAATCAAACTATAGACAAGCTTAGCCAAACCCTTCGAAGCTTTTGTGAAATGTCAGGTCAAAAGATAAATGGCACTAAATCAGTCATGGTGGTTAGTCCCAACTATGATAAAGCTATAAAAGAAGACTTAGCCAAAAAGTTAAAAGTAAACATTACAGCAAAGATTGTGAAATATTTAGGGATCCCGGTGGACCCAGGAACAACAAGGAGAGAAATTGGCAACCAAATCATTGATTGGCTATAGAGTAGACTTCAAACTCGGAAAGGTAAACTCCTACGTCATCTGCAGGGAAGCTAACTCTTATTAAATTGGTCATGCAAGCCATGCCAATATATTCTATGTTGATCCATAAATTACCAAAAGATACATGCCACAGAATTGATAGAATCATTAGAGATTTTTGGTGGGGAAACATTGTAGAAGTAAGGAAATTACATACCATAGTTTGGGATATAATTTGCCAACCTAAGGAAACAAGAGGTGTAGGTATTAGGAAGACAGAACAATTCAATCAAGCTGTCCTAGCCAAACAATACTGGAGAATAGCTCAAAATTCTCAATCATTACTAGCCACTACTCTTAAATGAAAGTATTTTCCAAAAGTTCCTAATCTCTGGGGTATGGAAAGATGTCCAGCTACTGCATCCCAAATATGGAAAGGAATATGGAGAACAAAAGAAACACAACTTTCAGGAGCTAAATGGCAAGCAGGAATGGGTGATAACATTAAATTAAGGAATCCGCTATGGTATAAACCTCGTAATGAAACAACATTGTTGGAATATCGACTTGACAAAGGCATAGTTCGAGATCTTATGGATTCTGAAATAGTTACTTGGAAAGCTGATCTCATTGCAAATATATATGACACGAGAGTAGCACGAGAGATTATAAATACCCCTCATTCAAAGTTTGGAGCTCTAGATAAAATTTTATGGTTTCAGTCAAAGAAAGGGATATACAAGGTGGATGAAGGATACAAATTAATTACTAAGGAGTAAGATGGGATAGCTAATTATGGTTTGAATGGAATGGGTTGGAAAATTCTTTGGAAGCTAAAAATCCCATATAAAATCTGTATGTTCTTATGGAAATTGTTACACAATGGGTTACTGACTAGAATGGAGCTAATTAGAAGGCAAATAATTGCTAGCCCCAAATGTGTAATGTGTGATCAAGAAGATGAAACATTGGATCTTCTTTTCCTGTAATGTCCTTTTGCTAGAGCTTTATGGTTTGCCTTGCCTCAAAACATTCAATCTAATGCTATTCCATCTGTTCGACAATGGTTGATAACCACACTCGAAAAATACAAAGTAGGTAATGGATAGGAAGATAACATTTTTACAGATATTAGTGCCACTTTTTGGGTGATTTGGACCAACAGATATAAGGTTATATTTGAAAATAAAACTGCTGATGTTCAACAAGCCATTTCAAGCACCTAAAACCTCCTGACAGGATGGAAAACAAATTTAGATGATTGTTTCCAAATTGGTTCAACAACTGCCGTAATTGTTGGAAACTAGATTCCATGCCAAAATTAGAATTGGCAAGCAATAATAATAGTTGACACAAAAAAGCATTCGTACGAAGCTAATTGGAATGGAGGTGCCTTTGTGATAAAAAATCGTTTAGGCCAGTCCATTCGTAAAGTTTGTTATTCATGGCACTCCTGCAATGATGAGAACAACTTGTTATCCACAACCAAAGAAGCATTATATGAGGCGTGGATGCAAGGTTTCAAGGAGGTAATCTTTTTTCTAAAATCAAATCGAGTGAAGCTAATTCAGACACATCACTTGATTAGCTTGGAGAATGTCCCCATCATAGATGATATTGTGACATTAAAAAAGATAATTAAGCATATTCACATCCAAGTTACTCCACAACTGGTGCTCCAAGAAGTTCAGGGACTAGCAAACATGGTGATAATATGTTCTACAAGGCTCTCTTAGATGTGATTTTATTTGGCGGTAACAAAAAAATTAAAAAAAAAAGTGAAAATATTTCTTAGTTAATTTTCAGCATTCAACCAAATATAAATATAGAAAAAATAGTCAATTTTGTAGAAAAAAATGTTTTATGAAAACAAATTATTTTCTAGAAAAATTTTTCGGTAATAACAAATAACCAATCATGAAAAAAACAAAATTCGTTTTTATTTCTATTTTTGAAAAAATCAAAATTCGTTTATATTTTATTTCTATTTTTGATATGTTGAGGGTTTTTTTCCTTTCTTTTTTGAGAAAATTATCGGTTTATCACTGAGTTATGACTTCAACTTCAGATAAATTCTCTTCCTCTATATTTTTTTTTTAAAAAAAAATTCAGAAAAATTCTTTTATAAATGAGTTTTCTTTTTTGTTAAAAAAAGAAAAAAAGAAAGTAAAGATTTAGATCAACAGATTCAACAGTGGTGTAAGTGCCAAGAAACACTAACAAAAAACACCAAAAAAAAAAAAAAAACCAAAAAAAAAAACAGCGAAGGACGACTTCAGACCTGAAACCATTTTTATTTGTTTTAATCTCCAAAGTACATATATGGTTTAGCGGCAAATCAAGAAAACCCATCTCTTTTGGCAAGGTAATATTATCTCTCTTTATTGATCTCATCAAATTTTTTGGTTCATGTTCATGTTCTGTTCCTTCTTCTTTTCTTCATTTTTAAATGCTTTCTTTAACTCTTTATGCTTTACCTTTTTTGTATTATACTTAAGGATACCGAATCTGCTTCTGTTCATTTCTGTATATTTGGTTTGTTACGAAGAGGTTGTGTCTGTTAAATGCTAACACACCATGTTGAATATAATAGTATGGATGCAGAAACGAAAGTATAAAGTATAGAACACAATAACACACGAGAGTTACGTGGTTCAGTCCAACGGCCTATATCTACGAAGGAAACTCTAAAGGGCTACATCAATAATATATTATAGTGTAGTACAAATCCTATGTTACAATGAATCATAACATGTGTATATATAGTAGACTAAACCCTAGACTAATAGACTTCTAGTATAAGTAGGAGACTTGACTTGCACACAAAGTAGAATTAGGCTTGAGTTTATGCTAATGGGCTAATATATCTCTAACACCTCCTCTCAAACTCAAGATGGAAGTTTGATGAAATCTTGAGATTTGATAGGGTTAAGAAGATCCCTTGAATGAAGTTTGGCTCTGTGACGGTAGTTTGAGGAAGACAATGGTCTTACAGTGTTAATGCGACTTCTAATAGTGGCTTGATTATACCGGAGAGTTTTGACGGCAGTAGTAGGAAGCCAAAAAAGATGAACACAGCGGAAAAAAACACCGAGGAAGACAAAGATTACTCTTAAATATACCGTAAGGATAGAAAACCATGGCCACAGGAAGGTGACTCTGATACCATGTTAAATATTAGCATTGATACACCATGTTGAATATACTAGTATGGATGCGGAAGCGAAAGTATAAAGTATAGAACACAATAACACACGAGGGTTTCGTGGTTCAGCCTAACGGCCTACATCTACGAAGGAAACCCTAAAGGACTACATCAATAATATATTATAGTGTAGTACAAATCATGTGTTATAATGAATCATAACATGTATATATATAGTAGACTAAACCCTAGACTAATAAACTTCTAGTACAAGTAGGAGACTTGGCTTGCACACAAAGTAGAATTAGGCTTGTGCTTATGCTAATTGGCTAATATATCTCTAACAAATATCTGTCTTGTCTTTTGAGCCTATAAATTTGCATCAGCTTCTTGTTTCACCTTCTGGGTTCGCAGTGAAACCAATTTGATTGCTATCTTTTCTTTATTTTGAGAAGTGGGTGTTCTTTCATTTTGTTTATACTTAAGTTTCTGTGGTTATTTTCAAAGTGAATTCTATGGATTTCTTGATGTGGGTCTTGGACTTTGGGCCTGTTTGCACTTTCTGGAACCTGGGTTTTGGTTAATACAATAATACTTCATAATGGGTTTTTTATTTTTTATTTTTATTATAGTTGTCTGTCTACAGGGTCAAATCTATAATTGCCAATATGATTTGGGGGTTTACGTTACATACTTATATATTTGGTTGTCAACCATGCTTGTATGAGGAATTTGGTATTTGCTTCATGTTTCTAATTGATCTACTTTATGAACATGGCTTGCTTTTAAATCCGATAAGAACAATATCACTCACTGAGAAGTTTTTTATGTTGGTAAATGTAGGTTAATCAAGGGTGTGATATTTATTTTGTGTTTATACATCAAGGTTAGTGTTATTGTCAGCATGATTTGCATAATTTTTTCATGTACAGTTCACTTTTTTAATGTTTGGTAACTAAACAAAAGCAGCTCCTAAAGGTTTCCCAGAATTTTCAGTTTGTGTTGAAATTTATCTCTAGCATCCTATTTCTTATCAGTTGAACCGTATTTTAGTTGTGCTGAATTTGTCTGGGTCATATATTCTGTGATCTGAATTCCGTTTATTTTGTGGAGTACTAGACTATTGGTATCCATGACCCAAGTAAATGAAGTAATTGTGAATTGTGACAAGGCTTTGCTGAGTTGAGCTTAGTGTCTAACAGATTTATTTAGCTTTGAGCTTTCAAATGTCTTGATTATATGGACTATAACAAATTCTTTACTGGATATAGTTGCCTATATGAGATTCTAACTTTGCTGCTGTTTAATCCATCAGAGATTGGTAACATAATGGCTGCATCAGAAGCAAGAGAAACAAGGCAGCAAACAGCTAACTATTGCTTTGCCAAAGAAGATTCCAGGAGAGCTCCAAATTTTTCTTGTTCCCCATCTTCTTCCTCAAAATCAGAATCCGATGTTTCACCTGATAGTGCTGCAAATGGACCTGATCATCCCTCCCCAATGCTTACACCTCATAAATCATATTCTGATCCACCAACCAACATGAGGTGGTCGTTGAACCTGCAACCAAACTTTGAACAGCTAAATGCCTTGGAGGCTGAGCTTGAAGTTTTAAGTTCTGGATTTGTTAATAAAACTACAAAAATTAATGAGGATCATCAAACGAAGGCAGAAGTTAGTAATCAAACTGTTAAAGAAAATAATTTTTTTATGGAGAAACCTTGGGATTTTTCTTCCAGTTGTTTGAAAAATGAAAATAATACTGGAATGGGTGAAGTCAAGGATGTACTCCGTAATGATTCACAGAAAACTCGTAAGAAGAAAGACTTGTGGGAGTTCTGGTACTTAGATGACAAATTCATGGGCTTGGATTCTTTCAACTGCTTGGTCCATGAACAAGCTAAGAAGCTTTCTTCTGATCTAGGATCCGATTGGGTGGGAGCTGAGAAGACTGAAACCTGGTGGCGCATTGCTGGTCAAGATGAGTTGGCTTCATTGGTTGCTCAGAGGTCACTTGAACATATTGAGAATTGTGATCTTCCAAGGCCACAGGCCAAGCATTTTAGGAAGGGACTGTCTGCTCATACAGATCATTTCCACCATGATGAGAGTTTGGCTTCATCTTTAGATCAGACAATTAATAAGGGATTCTCCAATCTGGAGAACCGTGCATGGGAAAGTTTACTCACAGCATTTCAGGTAACACTGTAGATTGTTACTTTACACTACAGTCCTTTTGTGGTTTCAGAATCAACAGCACCATCATTGGTGCTTCATTTAGGTAGTGTATTGATGCTTAAGCTATTTACTGTCTTACTTACTATACTTTTGACCATATGAAGTAATATATGATGGGGTGCTAACTAAATGGAAACCTCACATTTTCACATCAATTATTAGTAGTACAAACTACAACGTACTCATCTAGATGATTCAAATTGTTTTAATAGAATTTAGGTATTGATAAGCTTAATCTCATGACCATAATCAATGTGTAGTGGTGTAATCAAGTCATTTTTCAAATAGGATTATCATTTAATTTAATTTAATTTAAATATGTTTTTTTAATCATCAGTCAGAAGGATGAAAATTTATTTCAAGGTCTTTGATTGTTACAAGGGTCCACCATTTTGCTGATGTTGTAGTGAGGATGTCCCCCCCCCCCCCCCCCCCTCACAGAATGATTAGAATCCACAAGTAAACACTATATAATAATTTCCAAATGAAATATGAAAGGATGTCATTTATTTGTTTTAAGCTGAAGTTGAGGGAGAGAGAGAAGGGGGGGGGGGGGGGTTAGTTTACTCTCACATGCAAAGCCTCAATAGACTTGGTTAAAATGGGGTGATAGAAACACAAAGTTTTTCCACGCTACAGCAAGCCAAAGACGGAGGAAAAATTGGATTGCGGGGCTGCAAGATTTGAATGGGGTTTGGCAGGAAGATAAAGAAGAGATTGAGCGAACCATCTTGGGTTACTTTGAAACCATCTACAAGTCCGACCAGCCAGCATGTTTTGAAGCTAGTCTGAGCTCAATAACCACTAGGGTCTCTACAGAAATGAATGAAGATCTGCTTGCGGATTTCAAGGCTGAGGAAGTATGGTATGCCTTAAAGCAAATGCACCCAACAAAGGCTCCCGGGCCGGACGGTATGTCACCAATCTTCTTTAAACATTGTTGGAATATTGTTGGGCCAGAAGTGGTCAATTGTGTTCTTTCTTCTCTTAATTCGGGTAGGATGCCATGTAGTTTGAATGAAACATATATTTGCCTTATCCCAAAGGTGAAATCCCCCCAAAAAATTACAGAATTTAGGCCAATAAGTTTGTGCAATGTGGTGTATAAACTAATCTCAAAGGTTCTTGCTAATAGATTAAAAAGAGTGTTGGGTGTAGTGATTGATGAGTCGCAGAGCACTTTTGTCCTGGGTAGACTTATTATGGATAATGTGCTTGTAGCCTTCGAAACCATGCATTGCATTGATCAAAGAAAAAAAGGGAAGGAAGCTCTTATGGCCATAAAGCTCGATATGAGCATGGCGTATGATAGAGTCGAATGGGTGTACTTGGAAGCTATGATGAGAAAGATGGGTTTTCATGAAAGATGGATTTCCCTAATAATGATGTGTGTAACTACGGTGTCCTACTCGGTGTTGATTAATGGTGAACCAAAAGGGAAGATTAATCCATCAAGGGGGTTACGCCAAGGTGATCCTATTTCTCCCTACTTGTTCTTATTATGTGCTGAAGGTCTATCAGCGATGATCAAAAAGGAGGAAAGAGAGGGGAATTTAAAAGGGATTGCTGTATGTAGAAGAGCTCCAAGCATTACTCATATGTTGTTTGCCGACGATAGCATAGTGTTTTGTAGAGCCACAAGGGAGGAATGTGATAGGGTGTTAAAAGTGCTTGAGGATTATGAAGGGGATTCGGGACAAAAACTCAATAAGGAAAAAACCTCTCTCTACTTTAGCACGAACACTAGTAGGGAGATAAAGGAATATGTGAAGGAGAAGTTTGGGGCTAGAGTTGTTCAGCATCATGAGAAATACTTGGGGCTGCCACCGCTTGTGGGAAGGGGAAAAAGAAAGGCTTTCAATCGAATCAAGGAACAAGCAGGGAGAAAAATAGCTTGTTGGAAAGGTAAGCTTCTTTCTCATGCCGGAAGGGAAATCCTCATTAAGGCCGTTGCTCAAGCAACGCCAACATATACGATGAGTTGTTTCAAACTCCCGGATACGTTGTGCAAGGAGCTGAACTCCCTAATGGGAAGCTTTTGGTGGGGCCAAAAAGATAAGGAAAGGAAAATGGCTTGGATCTCATGGGAGAGGTTGTGCACTCCAAAGGCGGAGGGTGGTATGGGATTTAGGGACTTAAAAGCTTTCAATTTGGCGCTACTTGCTAAACAATGGTGGAGAATGCAGCAAAATCCTGATTCCCTTGTCCATAGAGTGCTGAAGGCAAAATATTTTCCGAATAGTATGGCTAGTGAGGCGGAGTTGGGAAGTAGACCTTCCTATGCATGGAGAAGCATATGGACAGCGAAGAAAGTGGTTGATAGGGGATCTAGATGGTGCATTGGAAATGGGGAAGGGGTTCAGATTTGGAAGGATAGATGGATTCCGTCCCCGGAATTATTCACAGTAACAAGCCCGATAGGCGCCCACACGGGAATGGAGATGGTGTCGAGCTTGGTGGATGTAGAGAGGAGGGGTTGGGATGTGGAGAAAGTAAAAAACATGTTCCTTCCTCATGAGGCTGAATTAATCCTGAGTATCCCTATTAGTGTCAGACTTCCGGAAGACTCTCTTATATGGGCTTGGACCTCAAATGGAAGATTCACAGTCAAAAGCGCATACAAAGTGGCCCAAAATGTGCTGAAAATAGAAGTTCGCAGAGGGGAGGAAGGGGGCAGCTCGAACAGTACAGGTATGAGGGATATTTGGAAGATTGTTTGGCGTTTAAATTGCCCAAACAAAATCAAACATATGTTTTGGAGAGCATGTAAAAATATACTGCCCACAAAAATGCGTTTGAAAGCTCGGGGAATTGGGAAGCATGGGGGATGCGACATGTGTGGGTTAGGTGAATCATCTGGACATGCCTTGTGGAGTTGCAGAATGGCTGAAGCTGTGTGGTGCGGAACCAGGTTAAAACTCCCTTACTTTTGTGACCCCCCTAGTGATTTCATTGATATTGTATGGGAAATCAAAAACAGGTGTGAAGGGGTTAATTGGGATTTATTTGCAACTACTGTATGGGGGCTATGGAACAATAGAAACCAAGTGAGACATGGGGGACAATGCAAAAGCTATGAGGTGATTGTGAAGGAAGCTGCAGAATACTTAAAAGAATACCAAGCAGCAAACTTGTGTGTAGAAAACACTACTACACCTGAAGCGGTAATGTGGACGCCACCAAAACAGGGTTGGTACAAAGTTAACACAGACGGGGCAACTTTCGACGATATCAAGTGCTGTGGAGTCGGGGTGGTTATCAGAAATGAGAGAGACGAATTAATAGGAGCTCCGAGCAAGAAGTTTGGGCTGCCTTTAGGGGGCTTGGAGGCGGAGGCAAAGGCAGTTGAGGAAGGTGTGGCATTTGCATGGGACCTCGGTTTGAAAGACATAGTTATTGAAAGTGATGCACTGTTGGTGACAAACTCCTTGGAAGAACAGAGTGTGATGCCGAGTTCAATAAGGAAAGTGGTCGAAGGAATTTTGGAGGGTCTGAGGAAGTTTAATAGCTGGGATGTCAACCATACTCGTAGGAGCGGCAATATCGCAGCTCACATCATGGCTAAGCAAGCCAAATCTTTGAATGTGTGTAATGTCTGGGTAGAGGATACTCCACCCAGTATAGTTTTTCAAGTTCAAATGGATGTAGCCCATTGTAATTCTGTTCAAAGTTAATGAAAGTTGATCGGGCTGTTTATCAAAAAAAAAAAAAAAATAGACTTGTTGTGATTTGATGTACCGCCTTCTGTCATTTACATGAATATGCTTTCTTTATCTGTCAAAAAAGAAAAAAAAGATCCCATAAGACTGTTATCTACATCTTTTAATGATAAATTGCTGACAACTAATACTGCAGAAATTCAAGTCCAAAGAATGTGTTTCCTATATTATGATTATGAAGGGTTGAATCTAGGGGTCCCACAGAAAAAAGAAAAAAAAAAGGTGGGGGGGGGGGGTTGTTGACAGTCACATTCCTGTGTCTAATTCCCCCACCCCCAACCAAAAAAAAAAAAAAAGAGTTTTCACATACAGCCTGTAGTTGTCCTTAATATAGTCAGAAATCTTCATTAGTTTGTTAAGTTATTAAGTTGCAAGAACGTGAGTTTATGTTTCTTGACACCCATGATGTGGGCAAAATATTGGGATCCCTTCTAACACTTATTTCAAGTGCTTTTTTCTGGGCTATCTGTCCCAAACAAACAGAGGGAATTGTACTAAACTATTTGATTTGACAATAGCCATAGCTTTTTTACGCCCTTTAACCAGTGGGAGCTTTTCCCCCTTCTTCCTTTTCTCTCTTTTGTGGGCAGTAGGATTTGATTCATTTGAACCACTTCATCTGCCCCATGATGAGAGCTACTTTTAACTGTAGGAGGTATTTGAATTATTATCCATGCCATCATGTGTTGTGCACCTCCCATTTCTTTTTGAATTTTTTGCGTCCTAAACTAAGCCTTCTAATATCTCCAAGATCTTCTTAATTGTCTATATGGCTCATCTTGAAGACCACCCCTACTTAGTGTTCATTTGGATAACTTATTTTGGGCAGCATACTTCTAAAAGTGGAGTCCATTTTAATAAGTGAGGTTATAATAAGTTGTACCTAGGGAGGAGAAAAAAAAAAAAAAAAAGAAGAAAGAAAGAAAAAGTGAGGCTTTAAAAAGCTGTAACTAAATAAGTTGCCTAATAAGCTGTAACAAAGCAGTCATTCTTGTGGCTCTCCTGGTACATATAATTTAATTTATTGTTAATATTATATTATTGTGACTGATGATACCGAAAAATCAACAGTAAGTCACACGGCCTCATCTTGAAACAATACTTACAAAACGAAAAGAAAAGACCTAACAGAGAGCACCGGTATGGTGCCGGCCAAATACCCTCCGAAAGTCAAGTTAGAACTTCTCACAACTCTAGAGTACCAGAGTGGGGGTGAATTATGCGTACCTTGGTTAGTGAGGGTATTGGGGCTTTTATAGTAGTAGAGGGTTGACATCTTTTCCTTGGTTTAGAAGTCTTTTCCTTATAGGAGTCCTTATGAGCGTATTTTACGGAATCCTTTCCTTTTAGGAGTCTTTCTAGACGTGGGGCACAAGATATTTCCTTGTATACGTATGCGTGGAGGCCAAGTTTAGGTTATATCAGAACTGTCAGTCTTGTGCATACCCTTCAGCTTAATGTCGTCAGCTTTCCATCTTTGCCCTAGGTTGACCCCGTCAGTATAGAGCCGTAGACTCCATATTGTTGATATGTGTTAGTGGATACAAGGCTGACGGGTGTGTTTGGAACGTCGCTCTACGCCTCTATATCGGTGAGTATATTTACAATATTATCCTTATCAACTGCTCCTTACTCTATAGTTCCGCCAGTTTAAGCTGGCGGATTATGGAGTTGAACTTTATTTATTAGTTTTCTTCTCCTCAGGAGAGAGGGAAAATCATTTATGGGCGATTCCTCTAGCAGCCTTTATTTAATGCTTGGACACGTGGCGCAACTCAATTGGCTCCGCTCCTGGACGAGGGTGTCGCTTCTTCTTCTGTGCATATCCTCCCTTATATATATCTTGCCTCTCCCCTCATTTTCCTCCATTTTACTACTGTTGACTGTCAGAGCGAACCCGTCACTTGGGAGAACTTTGCCCGCGTCATCTTGCTTTAGCTAAGAACGTCATCTTCCAAGAATCCGTTAGCTTTACTTGGTAAGTTACCCTTGCTCTTTATTACCTTCTGTTTTTTACCTTCATCCTTTTCTTTTGGCTGTGAAAATTTATATACTTTTTAGAAAGGTCGTCAACTTAGGTTCTTAGAATGCCTCCGTAGCATGTAGGTAGTCAGATGTCTAGAGAAGTGACGAGTGAACAGTCGTCATTCCGCGATGGAGCAGGCTACGACGAGGTCTTCTCGTCAGGTTAGGAGCCCGAGGAGGGCTTCTCTTGGTCGTCAGAGAGGAAAACGTCAGCCCAACCTTCTAATGAGGAATTGGAATGTTATAGAGGGGAAGATGAGGGAGTGATATGTAGTGAGGAAGATGAGGGAGTGATGAGAAATGAGGAAGATGAGGTGGAAGAAAGAGAGAGTGATGGGGATAATAATGATGGTGACGAGGAGGCTTTAGATAGCACCTCGGGAGCCCCTGGAGACGACCGTCCTTTCATCCTCCCTAAGATATGGACCGTTAATGACTTTTTGCCGACGATGTTGGACAAAGTCTTTAAAACCTTACAAGACCGTTACTAGATTCTAGACGACATCCCAATCTGTCTCCCTGGGAAGTTTGAGATGTGCTACTCGGGGAAGACTACGGACGTTGGCATGTATGATGCAATGTTTGTAGCAGGATTGAGGCTGCTGTTGACGGCTACCGAGGATACTGCTAAGTAGAGGAACAGCTCTTCCCTAGGCTGGGAAGGGCTTAGCAACGGGGGAGACGAGAGGTAGGTCTTAAGGTCCTCGAATGCCTGTTGACACTCGGTTGTCCACTCAAAAGATTTTTTCAGCGTGCGGAAGAAAGGAGACATTTGTACGTTGCCCGTGACATGAACCTGTTTAGGGTTGCTATTTTGCCGTTAAGGCTTTGTACTTCTTTTACATTCCTTGGGGGTGCCATCTCCATTATGGCCCAGATCTTTTCTGGGTTGGCCTCAATTCCCCTCTGAGACACCATGAAGCTCAGGAACTTTTTTGCTGTTACTCCGAAGGCACACTTTCCAAGATTGAGCTTCATGTTGTAGGAACGCAGGGTGTCAAATGTTTCCCTAAGGTCTTCCAAGTGATCTTCCTTCCTTCGGCTTGTTACTAGCATGTCGTCAACATAGACCTGGATGTTTCTCCCAATCTGTGTGCGAACATCTTGTTCATAAGCCTTTAATATGTTGCGCCTGCGTTTTTTAGGCCGAATGACATCACTTTATAGCAGAAGAGGCCCTGGCTGGTTACGAATGAAGTCTTCTCTTGATCAGCTTCATGCATTCTAATTTGGTTGTAACCTGAAAAAGCGTCCATGAAACTTAATAACTGGTGTTGAGCCGTAGAGTCAACCGGGACGTCAACCCGTGGGAAGGGGTAACTATCTTTGGGGCATGCTTTGTTCAGGTCGGTGAATTCTACGCACATCCTCCATTTCCCATTGGCTTTCTTGACCATCATCATGTTTGCCAGCCAATTGGGGTAGTAAACTTCCCTAATGAAGTTTGCTTCTTATAGCTTGTGAACTTCTTCTGCTATTGCTTGATCTCGTTCTAGGGTGAATACCTGCTTCTTTTGACAGATGGGTGGAAAGGAGGGCGACACATTCAGTCTATGCACCATGACTGAAGGGTCTATTTCTAGCATGATCTCATGGCTCCAGGCAAATACATCCTGGTTATCCCTGAGGAAAGTCGTGAGTGCTTGACGGACCGTTAGGCTGGTGAGGGTACCGATCTTTGTCGTTTGGTCAGGCTTGGAGTTGTCAAAAACTATCTCTTTAAGCCTTTCAACGGGCTCTGTCACTATCCGGTGTTCTTTTATATTCATGGCCTAGAGGTGGTCATCCATCTCCATCATAACTACGTAACATTCACGTGCCGCCACTTGATTTCCGCGTACCCTATAATCTGTAGGGAATTTGATCATTAGGTGGTTGGTAGAGGATGTTTCACCTGATAGGAGTCCTTATGAGCGTATTTTACTGAATCCTTTCCTTGTAGGAGTCTTTCTAGGTGTAGGTCACAAGATATTTTCTTGTATACGTATGTGTGGAGGCCAAGTTTAGGTTATGTTAGAACCGTCAGTCTCGTGCATACCCTTTAGCTTAATGTCGTCTGCTTTCCATTTTCGCCCCAGGTTGACCCCGTCAGTATAGAGCCATGGACTCCATACTGTTGATATGTGTCAGTGGTACAAGGCCGACAGGTGTGTCTGGGATGTCGCTCTACGCCTCTATATCGGTGAATATATTTACAATATTATCCTTATCAGCGACCATGAGTTAATAAAACCAGTTAGATGATCTAAAGAAAGAGATAACTGATTGCTACAACAAAATTTGTTTTATCCATCTCCCTCCTATATCTGTTGTGTGACAAATTCTTCATTCTTTAAAGGGGTCATCAATTACACCTAAGTGACCCAAGTATATGTATTATACTAAATTTCAATCATAGTATATGTCCTGTGCCATAAATCATGCTGGATTATTTTCCAAGTTTATGAATATATCCTTTTTTTCTTTCCAAAATTATAATGAACTCTCAGAAATTATATTGTTCCAACTGGTTTCCCTATTTCATAGGGATGTCTCAGAATCCCATAATTATGCCTGTGGTAAGGTTTTAAATGTTAATGCCATTACTTTCCCTAGTGTCATTGCCTTCTGTGTACCTTTTGTTAGTGTGCTGTAAAAATTATTGTCATATTGAGTTCAATTTATCGATGAACAATGGTACATATGTTTGCTCCAGCCACAGTATTGGTAATAGTACTACCAAGGTTGCGCCAGATGATGATCCTAGCAAGACAGAGTTGTTGGAGGCACTATGTCATTCTCAAACACGAGCAAGGGAAGCTGAGAAAGCAGCAGAGCAAGCCTATGCTGATAAGGAGTATGTTGTTGCACTCTTTTTCAAACAGGCATCACAGCTCTTTGGTTCCAATTGCTGCAGCTCGAGAACCTGTGCCTCCAGCTTAAGAACAAAAACCAACCTATCTCTGGTTTTTTTCCGTCTGGCTTACTTTGGTTTCCACACAGGGACAGACAGACAAAGAAGGATCAGCACAAGGCTGGAAAGAGAAGGCATAGTAAACGAAGGAGTGAGATTAGAAAACGTGCTGTTGCTTTTGCAGTGGGGTTGGGTCTTGCCAGTGCTGGTTTGCTCCTTGGTTGGACCATGGGATGGTTGTTTCCATCTCTTTAAATTGATCCTTTATTATGGCTGTCAATAGTACTCATGCCATTTGCTATCATGCTACAAACGGAATTTGCTCTTCATGTTCATAATTGGGCTACATGGGGATGCACGTTTCAGATTGGTGACTTTTTTTTCAAACTTCTGTAAGTATTAATGCAGTTTGGATTTATTTACTGTGTATATTAAGTACATAATTTGTGCAAATTATGTGACTAGACATAAATATGTATATAATTGAGTAAAAAAATTTTAGATTGGATTATCTGTCTTTTATTTATTATTTACTATGCATTTCCCAAATGGTTTGTAAGCCATGTCCTAATTTAAACATCTTAGTTTGAATGCAATTTTTTTGTCATCATCATGTTCATAATGTTCACTTACCTTGATGTTCTGTATAATATCTCTTGGCTGAATTTTGGAGTCTGTTAAAAGCTTGTTACAAGCTTAAGAGTCCAATTCAAGCTTTAGCAAGAGCTTAAAGGCAATTCTCTTACATCATTGGCTATATTTTTCTTTTCCATTTTACGGATAATGCTTTGAGAGGTTATGAACTTATAATACTGCAAACAGGGTTTATGGCCTCCCTCAATGATTCTTGAGGTTTAACTCAAGCTCTTGTAAAAACCATCTAGCTGGAGTCAGCTTGTTTGATTAGAAAACAAGCCAAAATTAGCTTTATTTGGCAGCAAATCCCAGTTGCTTATATTCATTTTGTTTTTTGTAATTCAATAGTTGGAAGAGAGGAGATTTGAACCTCGGATACCTCCTTTGGAAACACTAAGAGGTAGAGGTACTAGTTGAGTTACAAGCTCTTGGCATTCATTTGTAACTATTTCTTTGCTTATTCAATTGGAGGGGTTTGTTTCCCTTCAAAAATCTTATGCGCAGAGCATAAGCAATGATAGCCTTTCGGACCTTTTACTGAAAGTCGTAATAAAATTCAATGGCATCTGTATATATAATACACGCCACACTAGTTGTAGACCTATATAATAGCCTTGTATATGTATAATGTATGGATGTATTTTGCATAGTCACAGTTTCATACCTAATTGAGGAAAACAAAATTGAGGAGAAACTGCCCTCAGTGGTGTCTTATATACTCATTGACCGAGCTAGGAATTTGTGTTTTAGGGATGAATAAAAATTTGATTAATAACCTAAAAATTGACAAATTGCGTAAATGTTGACAAATTTTTTTGATATATTTAACCTGTTTTTAATTTTTAATATTAGGCGCTCTAAAAGTACAAAATTAAACTATACTACAAATACTGAAAATCTTAATTTAAATTTCATATTATTAAGCTTAGGTACTGTGGGTTCCCATTTTTAAACAAAGTGAATGCAATCACACATTCTCTATTCACCCACCACCACACATTCCCTTAAGCATATGCAACCAATTAAAATTAGGCACATGTAATACCTAAGAGCCATGCATGGTGACACATGTTTTGTACATTAAGCCTAAATTGGCCACATGGCTGGCCATGTAAAGGTCTCATTCCCATCTCCTTTGGTTGATCTTTTTTCTTAAGGAAAAAAAGAGGGAGGAAGCTCTCTTAACTCTCTATTCTCAAACCCATTCCCATCTCCTTTGGTTGATCTCTTTTCTGAGAAAAAAAAAAAGAGAGAGAGGGAGGAAGCTATCTTAACTCTCTCTTCTCAAACCCACTGGTCCAGTAGCAAGGAATAGAGGTGTTTGCGGTGCGGTGTGGTGCAATTTTAGGCCATTTTTAGCGCTGAACTTTGCGATTTGGTTGATATCTTTTTTGAAGGAAAAAAAGAAAAAAGAAAAGAGAGAGAGAGAGAGAGAGAGGGAGGAAGCTCTCTTAACTCTCTCTTCTCAAACCCACAGGTCCAGTAACAAGGAATAAGAGTGTTCACGGTGTAGTGCAGTGCATTTTTGGGCCATTTTTAGCATTGAACTTTGCAATGCGGTTTAACCAAAACCATAACCACTTCGCACCTTATCTTTGCAATCACATGTGCGGTGCGGTTTAGAGTTTAGCCAAAACCATAACCGCATTGCACCTCATTTTTGCGGTCACATGTGCGGTGCGGTGTATAAGATACGGTTTGAACGGTTTGAAGTCGGTATATTTTTCAAATTTTGGGCTTTTCCTACCTAGCCCAAAATTGATTTTTCCCGGGCCAAGTTCTAAATTATTGAGTTAGCTTTTCTTTATTTTGGGCAGACTTTCCTAAGCTAGGGTTATCAAACTATTAATAATATATTTAATATTAAAAATAATTATATTAATATATAGAGAGGGTGCGGTGTGGTGCGGTTTGTGCAGTTTTCTTATTATAAAACCATAAACTGCACCATGCTATGCGGTGCAATATTGCTTGTGGTGAGGTGTAGTTATGCCATTTTGCAAACAGTTTTGATGCAATTTTTGCGTTTTGGTGAACGCCCCTAGCAAGGAAGGTTAATTCCTTCAAGTTTTCTCAATTGTTGCTTTTAAAGACTTAAGCTAGACAATTGGTCATTTAATTATACATTTATTGGGCTAGTTACTTTTATTTTTTATTTTTATTTTATTTTATATATATAAGATAGAATTTCTATTCTAGCTTAATCTAAGTGTATATGTGTACGAAACTCCCTCTTGAAGACTTGAACCTTGACCCTTGCCCCTCATACCTCACAAGCACTTATACTTGTGGAGTGACTATCGCACCAAAAGTGTGCAGTGGTGCCAGTTTCTTATCTATTCATATACTTTCCTAATGCAAACTTGAAAATCAAAGTTTCCTTTTAAGTCATGTCTTCCTCCATTAAATCTTAAAACCAAATTTGAATCTCATTTTAAATTGTTCAGCCATAATATGTTAGAAATTTGCTAAGAAGATTACTAACAATCAAGTGAAACCTAAATTCATTAATTAATGAGAAAATCAAGCTATCTAAATATCTCATAATAATTTAAACTTATCCTAAATAATTTTAATTCCCTACATTCATGGGCTATGTTGTCATTTGCTTCCTTATTTCTTTCCCACTCCTTTTAACTCAATCCCCCAAATGATTGGATTCAATTTCTCTCATTAAATTTTAAAATGTGAAACCTAATTTTTTTAGTGCACAGGCTAAAAGAATTTTCCATAAATTTTAAAAACGTGAATTTCACTTTCACTTGTACATAAAGTATTATTGCTACTTTTTTTTTTTGGAACTAAGTATTTTAACACACACATACACGGGGAGAAGGGAGAATGTCTTAAAGAAATTGGCAGTGATGAAGAAGGTCTTAAGGAAATTGACAGTGGTGTATATCCAAAAGAGTCTACTTATTCCTTCTTTGTAAAGTCAAATATCTTATATTATGATTTTGACTTTTACTTGTATGGAAAGTATTGATGCTATTAGTGTAATTAAGCCCTGTTTGATTATCATTGGAGGTGGAATCATTTTTTGAACTCATTTTTTATTTCTCAAATCTTGTATTCATTTTCTCTACCCAACCCATTTCATGTTTGGCATTATTTTCATGTATATTTTTTTTTTTTTTTTTTTTTTTTCACTTTATATTTTTCAATTAAAAATTCGACACAATAGTGTGTGTGAGTGTGTGTGGGAGAGAGAGAGAGAGAGAGTGTGTGTGTGTGTGTGTGTTTTTTTGATTGATGGGACAAGTCAGTGTTAATGGGACCCACATTTTTTTTACGAAAATGCCACTGTATCTGTTTTCAAGAAAATGAAAATACCAAAAAATTGTATTTAGTTTTTGTATTCAATTCTTTTCTTTTCTTTTTTTATATTAAAAATGATAACTGAATACAAATATAAACCCAAACAAGTTTTTTGATGGTAGGTCCCATGAAAAAATGAAAATGAATACATAATACACCCCTTTTTTTGCTCAAACAAAACAAAATACACCCCTGTTTGGTTTGAGCAAAAAAGGGGTGTATTCTGTATTCATTTTCAGTTTTCATGGGACCCACCATTAAAAAACTTGTTTGGCTTTATATTTGTATTCCGTTTTCATTTTCAGTATCCAAAAAAAAAAAAAGGATTTTCACTTTCTTTTTTTCTTTTTTTTTTTTAAAAAAAAAAAAAAAAAACTCATTTATTAAAGAATTTATTTGAAGTTTTTTTATTTTATTTTGAGGAAGAGAATTTATCTGAAGTTGAAGTCATAACTCAGTGATAAACTGATAATCTTCTTTAAAAAGAAAGAAAAAAAAAAAAACCCTCAGCTTTTCCCTCCTCACTGTCTACTTATCAAAAATAGAAATAAAATAAAAAAGATTTTTTGATTTTTTTCATGGTTGGTTATTTGTTATTACCGAAAACTTTTTCTAGAAAATATTTTTTTTTCCATAAAAAATTTATTTCTAGAAAATTGACTCTTTTTTCTATATTTATATTTGGTTGCAATGCTGAAAATTAATTAACCAAGAAATATTTTCACTTATTTGACTCACAAGGGAAAAGCATTAATGCGTTTTCTTTCTTTCTTTTTTTTTTTTTTTTTTTAATTACCAAAAGCATTAATATGTTTTGTTATATTATCTAAATATGTAACAAAAATTTTCTCTTTTTTTGTGCCATTTAGGAAAACTTCTACTGTTGCATAACTTTACTTGAAAATATTAATGATTTTTTCTGTGCAAAACCAAACAACATAAAATATTTTCAAAACTGTTTTTTTGAAGTTGTAATCTCATACGTGGGTTCTAGTTAACTCAAATAGTAAAAAAATTTTGTTGTCAAATAAGAGATCTAGGGTTCAACCTCAACCTACACAAAAAACTAATTGGTGTCTTGGTCTGATAATAAAGACTAATTATCAGGAGCAAACGTTATAAGTTGAAAGTCTCTCTAAAAAAAATGTAATTGCACAAGGACAACAAGTTATTTTTCTAAAGAAAAAAATGGTTTACTTTGAAACGTTTTAGAAATATTCATTGTTTTACTAAGTCATTTCATTTTAAATTCCAATTTACTTAATAAGTTCATTTATGTCACACAAAATAAAAAAAATAACTATTGAATTTTTTTTTTGATACAACATAGAATTCTACTCTAGCCTAATCTAAGTGTATATATGTGTGAAGCTTCTTCCTGGAGACTTGAACCCCGGCCCTTGCCCCCCACACTCCACAAGCACTTATACTTGTGGAGTGACCATAACTATTGAATTTTTCAATGTTAAGTGTCTTATATCTGGTTGACCGTAGAATTTTCTTTTATGTTAAAGAAATTGTGATACACCTTGTCTTATAGATGAATTTATTTATTTTTATTTACGAGGATAGTTAGATTACAACTCACATTAGTAGTGTGGCCAAATGAAGCAAGGATTAACTATAAATTATATATAAATTAAATGAAATAATTTACTACTATTATCAAAATTATTTATTTTTTTTGCTGAGATTATCATAATTATCTTAAAAATGAGCAAATCACTTCAAATAATCGATCAATATCATCTATATCTATATAATAATAATAATAATAATAATAATAATAATAATAATAATAATAATAATAATAATAATAATCATAATATAAAACCAAAACGTTTGACTTTTTGTGGACCATTCCTCATTGCGTCACGTGGCTACATAAGTTACTGCCGAGTTTACATATATAATAATAATATAAAACTGAAACGTGTGACTTTTTGTGGACCATTCCTTATTGCGCCACATGGCTACATAAGTTACTGCCAAGTTTACATTTAAAATACTGAAGCATTGTACCTTTTCGACCTTTGGTGTTCAGTTGTGCCTTTCATTTTTCAATAGGCACATTTTCGGTTAATAGTCACTTTTTCATTCAATAGGCACCTTCTCATTCAATAGGCACATTTTCGGCCACTAGCCACCTTTTGGTATATCCATATAAAGGTTATGACCTTTCAATAGATACCAAGAGCCAAAACAAAGGTACTAATCCATGCAACTTGACTAATTGATACAATCATGGCATTTTACATAAAAGCATCACTTACCTAGTTTGGATCATTACTGGTTGTTAAAGCCCCATGGCAAAGCGGACATCTTCTACAGTTATGCCCATGTTGATGACACAGTCCACAGCTCTACTTTTGTTGAATCTCCCTCAAGTTAGAATTTGGCCTCCGGCTTCCCGATTCTCGCCAGACCCCATCCATCTTATTCCGTATCTTAGACTTCACAGGTCGACCTTTGGCCCGCAACTGGTCTGGGTTAGGCACCCACTTTGGACCGTCCACATCCCTCCACAATGACTCTAACTTTGGCACCACAAATGCATGTGAGTAGGTGCGAATAGCGTTCTCCAAACTATAACATGGGTCAATATATGTAGTCGCATCTTGCCCTAAGTATTGAAGAGCTGTAATTGTATGTGAACAAGGGATCTTTCGATTTTGCCACTTTCCACAACCACATGTTCTGGCCATTAGGTTTACTTCATGACTATGGTGTCCCCCTCCAGAACTATGGCTATTGTATGCGGTAATTACTTGATATATACCATTCAGATTATTAAATGCCTTTACTTAGTGTGTTGCAAATTTTTGTAGGTTTTGTCCATAGATTTTTAAGGCATATTTACTCCACACCTTGCCCTTTGAGAGATCATGAGTAATTTCTTTGTGTTGATCATGGAAATACGCGACAAGTTTGCTCCAAGTGAATTCAACCATTGCAGCAATGGGCAAGCCACGGGCACCTTTGAGTACTCCATTGAAGCATTCCGAGACATTGGTTGTCATAGCCTTATAACGGTATCCACCATCATGTAGCTGGGTCTACATGTCTAGATCCTCTTTCATTAGATATGTATATGGCATGATGGATGAGTCGGGTTCACTTTCCTGCCACTCAGTTCTTAGTTTTTTCCTGTTGATGGCCATTTCGGAAGCCCAAGTGGAAGGGAGAGGCCCAGCAACACAGACAAAAAAGAGTTGGCAAACAGATAGAAAACCCATTAAACCCAAGTGGCAGGAATAATGGATCACAGGCCCATGAGATGAACAAATGGGCCTTGAGGAGGTAAATAGGCTTAAAGGAGCCCGAAAAGAGAGAAAGAGCAAACCATGGGCAGTATATGATGTGGAAAAGTGAGAATGGAGCACGGCAGGCCAAAGTAATGAAAGCAAAGAAAGTAAGGGGTTGATGACAAACCCATGAACCCCAAGGATAAGGGAAAATGTAATTGGGCTAGGGAAACCCAAAGAATTTAGTAAAAGCCTATGAGAATGCAAAGTTAAGAAAAGGGCCGAGGAAGCCCAAGGAAAGCAAACAGGCCTGGGACGCCCAAGGGAAAACAAATGGGACATAGGAGCCCGCTGGTGATATAATAAAAGAACCAATGGCCATACTGGGCCATTGGGAGAAGAATAAACGGCAGGCCCAAAGAGGCACAACCAAATTGAGGCAAAACAATTTCGTAGCAAGAATGATAGAGTGGTATGACAGGAGATGGTAGCAGGAAAAATGGTGGGCTGAAAAAAAGTAAAGCCCACCGTTAAGCAAGGCCTAGCCCCTGAATAGGGCAAGCCATAAAGGAAAGGGAAACTAGAAAATAGTCAAAAACGGACGGTAGACTGTGCAGCCCAACCATGGCAAACGCATGAGCAGTAGATAGATTTTGGACATATATGGAAGAGAGGCACGCGTAAGGCCCAAACCTCACCAGCCTATACCTAGCCAATATAGGACACAGTGAGGTCATGGGTCAGAGGTAAGAGGGCATGGTTAGGCGGTGGGGAGAGGGGAAAAACCTATTTTGAGGTTCTTGCTAAGGCTCTTTTGGGGGAAGTGTCTTGCTAGGATGACATACCACCCAAAGGAGCAAAGCTAAGCTGGAACCACTAGGTGCATGCCATGAGGGATACGGAGAGAGAAGACACCCATACTATAGTAGGAAAGGGTGCCACGGCAGACAAACAAACAAAATAGTTTTCTTTTGTCTGGCGATGGGGAGTGGCACACAGACGGACCAGTGGTGGTCGGTAGGTACACCCAGACCAGACAAAGGTGGTTAAGGGCCAAAATAGTAAAATCCGGTCACGACAGGCACTATGAAGAGGCCCTTGCCATGTACAGGAGGAAAAGGGACGACAAGCACCATGGTATTAGAAATTGAAAACCAGGAAATAGAAAACAAGTATTAAGAAAAAGAAGTAGAAAGAAAAAAGATAAGAAAGGGGAATATTAGAAGAGAAGGAAAGAAAAAGATAGAGAGTTAGAACGACAGGCATGCACCAATAGGTTAATTTCCTTTCTCCCTCTCAAAATCCTGCTCTCTGCCAGAAACAAAGAGTCTTTTTGTGTACCAACCATTCAGGTCCGCTTCCCTCAAAGTGATTAATTTCCACGGCAGGATCTCCCTGAGAGATTATTCACTTTGAGAAGAGGCGTTCTTCCCTCTCTGGTTTTGGTCCTGTGGATCAGATTTATTTCCTTTTTCAATCAACTCATATACTACCCACTTGTTTCCCTTACTCTTCTTATAAAATAATTATTGTTAAACTGTGATTATCTTTTCTTAAGTAGGGATTATCTGTGTTAAGGACATATTTTATGTAATTTGCTTATCCTTTGACAAAACGTACTTTACTTGTATTTGGGTAGATCTAGGATGTGTTTAATACTTCAAGAAACCTTGTTTCAAGTTCAAGTGTTAAAGCCATGCAAGTTTGTCCAAGAATCAAGTGAGAAAGTACTGATTTTTAAAGCTTGATAGTTGCTCACACCTCTAGACAGCTAGGTTATCTGTCGAGCTCTTAAGCTATTTCTTATCGCAATCTCGACAACTGGTGGATTGATTGAGAGAGCTCCTGTCTCCTCGACGGCTCCTCGATAGCTTCTCGATAGCTGTTTCTGTCGAAGTTTAAAGTGCGACACCTCCTCGACACCTCCCGATCGATCCAGGTTACGGGAATTCAGATTTTTCAGATCTGATTTTCGGCCCATGATGACATGTATGTGTAGGGTTTCTTTTCTCACAACCCTAGACCTATATAAGGCTTATTTTAGACGCCGTAACATAAGAGAATACAAGGAGAATATATGCAAAAGGTGATTGATGCCTTATTCTCTCTGAAAGAAGCTACTGTGTTTTTGCGCTTTAGGGTTTTTTTAACCAAGTGCTTCTTGATCTTCATTGTTGATGAAGTGAAGAACTTTGCAGCCAACAATCTTCTTCAAGTTGGTGAGTGAGTCACGTATTGGGATTCGTGCAAAGGAGTTAGTCACGTATTGGGATCCGTGCAACAAAAAGGGTGGCATTCATATATTGAAGAGTTCAGAGGTTCTGAAGCGATAGAAGGTTTCTGTTATGAGTTCATCTACGGGGATTGTAGAGTCTAGGGACAAAGGTTTTGTACTAGATCTGAAACTTCTCTTTTCTATAGTGGATTGCTTTTTGGGAAGGTTTCCCCTCAGGTTTTTTACTGTGAAACTAGTTTGTTTCATTGGTTTTCCTGGGTCATCATATCTTGTCTTATTTATTTTTTCGCTGCATGATTTTGACATGATATTGATGTTTGTTTGTTTTAACAAGTTTTATTCATAATAAATCTAATTAACAACTTGGGTTTAAAACTTGTTAATTCTATCAACTGGGGTCAAAATTTCCTAACAAGTGGTATCAGAGTAGGTTCACTTTGATTGGATTAATTTCTTGAGTGTGATCCTTGACCCCCGTTGTCATGGATCGTAGACAATCTCTTTTGATTCCTCCTTTATTTGATGGAACTAATTATGCGTACTGGAAAGTTCGTATGAAAGTTTTTTTGCAGGCTCTAGGTGAATAGGTATGGCAAGTTGTTGAAGTTGGCTGGATTAAGCCAAAGGAAGCGTCGGTGGATTGGGATGATACAACAATCATAGCAGCAAATTTCAACAGTAGGGCCTTGAATGCTTTATTTTGTGGGGTGACCAATGAGGAATTCAAGAGAATATCATCCACAGAAGTTGCCAGGGAAGCATGGATTATTCTTGAGACCATCTATGAAGGTACCAAGGCAGTAAAGACAGTGAAGCTTCAAAAACTCCCTAGTAGTTTTGAAGAAATAAGGATGGAGGAGGATGAGACCTTTGATGAGTTCTATGCTAAACTTATGGATATTGTGAATTCTGCCTTCAATCTTGGAGAATCTATAGCAGAATAAAAAATTGTTAGGAAAATCCTTAGGTCCTTACCTGAAAGATTTCATGCCAAGATCACTGCCATTGAAGAAGTGAAGGATATTGATCAAATTCCTTTGACTGAGCTTGTAGTGAATCTATAAACCTATGAGATGGGATTAGGCTCAATGGGAAAAGGTGAAAAGAGTAAAAACTTGGCTCTTAAGGGTATAGAGGAAGAGATTGAGGACTTGGAAGATGAAGATGAAAGTGTAGATGAAGATGAAGATGAAGATGATGATGAGGATGAGGATCTAACCTTCATAATTGATGAGATTATCAAGTTTCTTCAATTTAGGAAAAAGGATAAAGGCAAACCTCCTAGGAAATCTAAATCCTCAAGGAAGGGCAAGAATGAGAAACCCCTCATCCAATGCCATGAGTGCAAAGGTTTTGGTCACATGAGAATAGAGTGCCCAAACTACCTTATGAAGGAAAAGACTAAGGAGTCAAAAGATAAAGGGTTGGTTGCTACCTAGAGTGATATTGAGAATGACTCTTCTGATGAGTATGTGGGTGAATGTAGTCACGTTATGGCCTTTGCTGCCTCAACCAAGAAGGTGATTGTGGAGAGTGCTAGTGACAGTGAGGATTTTTCTGATGAGGAAGTACCCAAGAAGATGACCTTTCAGGAAGCCTATAATAAGTTATGCACTGAATTTATAAAATCTGAGAAGACTTCTCTTCTTTGTAGAAAAGAACTCAATGAGGTAAAAACTGAAAAAGTTGATCTGTTAGTGAAACAAGATGAGACTACAAGGTTAGTTGAGACTCTTGTTATGGAGAACACCTCATTAGAAGAGAAGGTCAAGAATCTCGAGGTTGAGCTTAGTCAAGCTAGAACTCAAATAGAGAGGATGTCTAGTGCAAAGCTTAATGATAAGTTTTGAATGGTAAGGAATTCTTAGACGTGGCCTGAATGTTTAAGAAAGTACACATTAGGAGCTTCAATTTAAATAAAAATTTTGTATTTTTTTTACGGAAATCGAGAGAGTTATTGTCGTTTGTATTTGACCCAGCGAGTTACCAGAAATATGGATTCTAATTTTGAGCCGATAGATGGGCATAAAAATGGAAGTCTAACATTTTGTTCCCGAATTTGGCTTTGAAAAGTGACCTTCGATAACCGTTTTGACAATAACTTTTGAACGGTAAGGAATTCTTTGACACGACAAGAATGATTTTGAAAGAACACATTCGGAGCGTGAATTTGAACAAAAATTTTGTATTTTTTTGATGGAAATCAAGAGAGTTATTGTCGTTTGTATTTGGCCAAGCGAGTTACCAGAAATATCGATTCCAATTATGAGCCGATAGAAGGGCGTAAAAATGGAAGTCTAACGTTTTGTTCCCGAATTCGGATTCGAAATATTTTTTCTATATCGCGAGATCACTCATCTCAAAATTAAATTTTGGGTAAAAAATACGTTAGTGGCTAGTTATTCACTAGCCTTAATCGCTTTGAAAATCTGTAGAAAAGTGACCTTCGGTCACCATTTCGACAATATATTTTGAACGGTAAGGAATTCTTAGACGCGGCCTTACTTTTTTAAAAAGTTCACATTCAGAGCTTGAATTTGAACACAAATTTTGTGTTTTTTCGATGGAAATCGAGAGAGTTATTGTCGTTTGTATTTGGCCTAGTGAGTTACCCGAAATATGGATTCCAATTACGAGCCAAAAGAAGGGTGTAAAAGTGGAAGTCTAACGCTTTGTTCCCGAATTTGGGATGGAAATATTTTTCCTATATCATGAGGTCAATCATCTCTTAATCAAATTTTGGGTAAAAAATACGTTGGTGGCAAGTTATTCAAGAGCCTTAATCGCTTTGAAAATGTGTTGAAAAGTGACCTTCGATTACCGTTTCGACCATAAGTTTTGAACGGTAAGGAATTCATAGACGCGGCCTGAATGTTTTAGAAAGTACACATTAGGAGCTTTAATTTGAATGATAATTTTGTATTTTTATGACGAAAATCGAGGGAGTTTTTGTCGTTTGTGTTTGGCTTAGCGAGTTACCAAAAATATGGATTCTAATTATGAGCCGATAGATGGGCGTAAAATTGGAAGTCTAATGTTTTATTCCCGAATTTGGCTTCAAAATATTTTTTCTATATCGCGAGATCACTCATCTCAAAATCAAACTTTGGGTAAAAAATACGTGAGTTGCAACTTATTTACGAGACTTAATCGCTTTGAAAATGTGTTGAAAAGTGACCTTCGATAATCATTTTGACAATATCTTTTGAACGGTAAGGAATTCTTAGACGCGGCCTTAATTTTTTAGAAATTCACATTTAGAGCTTTAATTTGAACACCAATTTTGTATATTTTCGAAGGAAATCGAGAGAGTTATTGTAGTTTGGATTTGGCCTAGCGAGTTACCCGAAATATGGATTTCAATTATGAGCCGAAAGAAGGGCGTCAAATTGGAAGTCTAACGTTTTGTTCCCGAATTTGGGGTGGAAATATTTATCCTATATCACGAGGTCAATCATCTCTTAATCAAATTTTGGGTAAAAAATTATGTTGGTGGCAAGTTATTCATGAGCCTTAATCGCTTTGAAAATGTGTTGAAAAGTGACCTTCGGTTACTGTTTCGACCATAAGTTTTGAATGGTAAGGAATTCTTAGATGCGGCCTGAATGTTTTAGATAGTACACATTAGGAGCTTCAATTTAAATAAATTTTTTTTTACGGAAATCAGGAGAGTTTTTGACGTTTGTATTTGGCCCTGTGAGTTACCAGAAATATGGATTCGAATTATGAGCCGATAGATGGGCGTAAAAATGGAAGTCTAACGTTTTGTTCCTGAATTTGGCTTCGAAATATTTTTTCTCTATTGTAAGATCACTCTTCTCAAAATCAAATTTTGGGTAAAAAAATATGTTAGTAGCTAGTTATTCACGAGCTTTAATTGCTTTGAAAATGTGTTGAAAAGTGACCTTCGATAACCGTTTCAACAATAACTTTTGAACGGTAAGGAATTCTTTGACGCGGCTTGAATATTTTTGAAAGAACACATTCGGAGCTTGAATTTAAACAAAAATTTTGTATTTTTTCGATGGGAATCGATAGAGTTATTGTTGTTTGTATTTGGCCCAGCTAGTTAGCCGAAATATGGATTCCAATTATGAGCCGGTAGATGGGCGTAAAAATGGAAGTCTAACGTTTTGTTCCCGAATTTGGATTCGAAATATTTTTTCTATATCGCGAGATCACTCATCTCAAAATCAAATTGTGTGTAAAAAATGCGTTAGTGGTTAGTTATTCACGAGCCTTAATCGCTTCGAAAATGTGTAGGAAAGTGACCTTCGGTCACCGTTTCAACAATATCATTTGAATGGTAAGGAATTCTTAGACGCGGGTTTACTTTTTTAGAAAGTTCACATTCGGAGCTTTATTTTGAACATAAATTTTGTATTTTTTTGATGGAAATAGAGAGAGTTATTGTAGTTTGTATTTGGCCCAGCGAGTTACCCGAAATATGGATTCCAATTATGAACCGAAAGAAGGGCATCAAAATGGAAGTCTAACGTTTTGTTCCTGAATTTGGGCTGGAAATATTTTTCCTATATCATGAGGTCAATCATCTCCTAATAAAATTTTGGGTAAAAAATACGTTAATGGCTAGTTATTCACGAGCCTTTATCGCTTTGAAAATGTGTTGAAAATTGAGTTTCAGTTACTGTTTCGACCATAAGTTTTGAACGGAAAGGAATTCGTAGAAGCGGCCTTAATGTTTTAGAAAATAAACATTAGGAGCTTCAATTTGAAAAAAAATTTCTATTTTTTTGATGGAAATTGAGAGAGTTATTGTCGTTTGTATTTGGCCCAGCAAGTTACCAGAAATATGGATTGCAATTATGAGCCAATCGATGGGCGAGATCACTCTTGTCAAAATCAAATTTTGGGTAAAAAATTTGTTAGTTGCTAGTTATTCACGAGTCTTAGTCGATTTGAAAATGTGTTGAAAAGTGACCTTTGATAACCATTTTGACAATAACTTTTGAACGATAAGGAATTATTTGACGTGGCCTGAATCTTTTTGAAAGAACACATTTGGAGCATGAATTTGAACAAAAATTTTGTATTTTTTCGATTGAAATCAAGAGAGTTATTGTCGTTTGTATTTGGCCCATCGAGTTACCTGAAATATGGATTCCAACTATTAGCCGATAGAAGGGAGTAAAAATGGAAGTCTAACGTTTTGTTCCCGAATTTGGCTTCGAAATATTTTTTCTATCTTACGAGATCACTCATGTCAAAATCAAATTTTTGGTAAAAAATACGTTTGTGGCTAGTTATTCCCGAGCCTTAAACGCTTTGAAAATGTGTAGAAAAGTGACCTTTGGTCACCGTTTCGACAATATCTTTTGAACGGTAAGGAATTCTTAGACGTGGCGTAACTTTTTTTAGAAAGCTCACATTCAGAGCTTAAATTTGAACACAAATTTTGTATTTTTTCGATGGAAATCGAGATAGTTATTGTTGTTTGTATTTGGCCTAGCGAGTTACCCGAAATATGGAATCCCATTATGAGCCGAAAGAAGGGTGTAAAAGTAGAAGTCTAACGTTTTGTTACCGAATTTGGGCTGGAAATATTTTTCCTATATCACGAGGTCAATCATCTCTTAATCAAATTTTGGGTAAAAAATACGTTGGTGAATAGTTATTCATGAGCCTTAATCGCTTTGAAAATATGTTGAAAAGTGAGCTGCGGTTATTGTTTTGACCATAAGTTTTGAACGGTAAGGAATTCTTAGACGCGGCCTGAATGTTTCAGATAGTACACATTAGGAGCTTCAATTTAAATAAATTTTTTTTACAAAAATCGAGAGAGTTTTTGTCGTTTGTATTTGACCCAGCGAGTTACCAGAAATTTGGATTCTAATTATGAGCCGATAGATGGGCGTACAAATGGAAGTCTAACGTTTTGTTCCCGAATTTGGCTTCGAAATATTTTTTCTATATCACGAGATCATTCTTGTCAAAATTAAATTTTGGGTAAAAAAATAAGTTAGTTGCTATTTATTCACGAGCCTTAATCGCTTTGAAAATGTGTTGAAAGGTGACCTTCGATAACCGTTTCGACAATTACTTTTGAACGGTAAGGAATAATTTGACCTGGCCTGAATGTTTTAGAAAGAACACATTCAGAGCTTGAATTTGAACAAAAATTTTGTATTTTTTCGATTGAAATCAAGAGAGTTATTGTCGTTTGTATTTGGCCCATCGAGTTACCTGAAATATGGATTCCAACTATTAGCCGATAGAAGGGAGTAAAAATGGAAGTCTAACGTTCTGTTCCCGAATTTGGCTTCAAAATATTTTTTCTATAGCGCGAGATCACTCATCTCAAAATCAAATTTTGGGTAAAAAATACGTTAATTGCTAGTTATTCACGAGCCTTAATTGGTTTGAAAATGTGTTGAAAAGTGACCTTCGATAACCATTTTGACAATAACTTTTGAACGGTAAAGAATCATTTGACACGTCCTGAATGTTTTTGAAAGAACACATTCAGAGCTTGAATTTGAACAAAAATTTGGTATTTTTTAGATGGAAATCAAGAGAGTTATTGTCAATTGTATTTGGCCCAGCGAGTTACCCGAAATATGGATTCCGACTATTAGCTGATAGAAGGGCGTGAAAATGGAAGTTCCCGAATTTGGCTTCGAAATATTTTTTCTATCTTACGAGATCACTCATCTCAAAATCAATTTTTTGGTAAAAAAATACATTAGTGGCAAGTTATTCACGAGCCTTAATAGCTTTGAAAATGTTTAGAAAAGTGACCTTTGGTCACTGTTTCGACAATATCTTTTGAACAGTAAGGAATTCTTTGACGCGACATTACATTTTTAGAAAGTTCACATTCAGAACTTAAATTTGAACACAAATTTTGTATTTTTTTGATAGAAATCGAGAGAGTTATTGTTGTTTGTATTTGGCTCAGCAAGTTACCCGAAATATGGATTCCAATTATGAGCTGGAAGAAGGGCGTAAAAGTTGAAGTCTAACGTTTTGTTACAGAATTTGGGCTAGAAATATTTTTCCTATATGAAGAGGTCAATCATCTCTTAATCAAATTTTGGGTAAAAAATACGTTGGTGGACAGTTATTCATGAGCCTTAATCGCTTTGAAAATTTAGTGAAAGTTGACCTTTGGTTTCCGTTTAGACCATAAGTTTTGAACTGTAAGGAATTCTTAGAGCCGGCTTGAATGTTTTAGAAAGTACACATTAGGAGCTCCAATTTAGATAAATTTCTCTTTTTGTTTTGTTTTGTCTTTTTGTTTTTTTTTTTTTACAAAAATCGAGAGAGTTATTGTCATTTGTATTTGACCCAACGAGTTACTAGAAATTTGGATTCTATTTATGAGCCGATAGGAGGGCGTAAAAATGGAAGTCTAATGTTTTGTTTCCGAATTTGGCTTTGAAATATTTTTTCTATATCACGAGATTACTCTTATCAAAATCAAATTTTGGGTAAAAAATATGTTAGTTGTAGTTATTCACGAGCCGTAATCGCTTTGAAAATGTGTTGAAAAGTGACCTTCGATAACCGTTTTGACAATAAATTTTGAACAGTAAGGAATTCTTTGACGCAGCCTGAATGTTTTTGAAAGAACACATTCAGAACTTGAATTTGAACAAATTTTTTTTTTATTTTTTCGATGGAAATCGTGAGAGTTATTGTTGTTTTTATTTGAAGTAGAGAGTTACCCGGAATATGGATTCCAATTATGAGCCGATTGGAGGGCGTAAAAATGGAAGTCTAACATTTTGTTCCCGAATTTGGCTTCAAAATATTTTTTCTATATCGCGAGATACTCATCTCAAAATCAAATTTTGGGTAAAAAATACGTCGGTTGCTAGTTATTCACGAGCCTTAATCGCTTTGAAACTGTGTTGAAAAGTGACCTTCGATAACCGTTTTGACAATAACTTTTGAACGGTAAAGAATTATTTGACGCGGCCAGAATGTTTTTGAAAGAACACATTCGAAACTTGAATTTGAAAATTTTTTTTGTATTTTTTCGATGGAAATCAAGAGAGTTATTGTTGATTGTATTATGCCCAGCGAGTTACGTGAAATATGGATTCCAACAATTCGCCGATGGAATGGCATAAAAATGGAAGTCTAACGTTTTGTTCTTGAATTTGGCTTCGAAATATTTTTTCTATCTTACGAGATCACTCATCTCAAAAATCAAATTTTGGGTAAAAAAATATGTTAGTGGCTAGTTATTCACGAGCCTTAATCGCTTTGAAAGTGTTTAGAAAGTGACCTTTGGTCACCGTTTTGACAATATCTTTTGAACGGTAAGGAATTCTTAGACACGGCCTTACCTTTTTAGAAAGTTCACATTTAGAGCTTAAATTTGAACACAAATTTTGTATTTTTTCGATGGAAATCAAGAGAGTTATTGTTGTTTGTATTTGGCCCAGCGAGTTACCCGAAATATGGATTCCAATTATGAGCCGAAAGAAGGGCGTAAAAGTAGAAGTCTAACATTTTGTTACAGAATTTGGGCTGGAAATATTTTTCCTATATAATGAAGTCAATTATCTCTTAATCAAATTTTGGGTAAAAAATACGTTGGTGGACAGTTATTCACGGGTCTTAATTGCTTTGAAAATTTGTTGAAAAGTGACCTTCGGTTACCGTGTCGACCATAAGTTTTGAACTGTAAGGAATTCTTTGACCCGGCTTGAATGTTTTAGAATGTACACATTTGATGCTCCAATTTAAACAAATTTTTTGTTTGTTTTGTTTTGTTTTTTTTTTTTTTTTGTTTTTTTTTTTTTCGAAAATTGAGAGAGTTATTGTCGTTTGTATTTGACCCAGCGAGTTACCAGAAATTTGAATTCAATATATGAGTCGATATGAGGGCGTAAAAATGGAAGTCTAACATTTTGTTCCGAATTTGGCTTCAAAATATTTTTTCTATATCGCGAGATCATTCATCTCAAAATCAAATTTTGGGTAAAAAATACGTCAGTTGCTATTTATTAACGAGCCATAATCGGTTTGAAAATGTGTTGAAAAGTGACCTTTGATAACCGTTTTGACAATAACTTTTGAACGGTAAGGAATTCTGTGACGCGGCCTGAATGTTTTTGAAAGAACATATTCGAAGCTTGAATTTGAACAAAAATTTCGTATTTTTTAGATGGAAATCAAGAGAGTTATTTTTCTTTGTATTTGGCCCAGCGAGTTACCCGAAATATGGATTCCAATTATGAGCCGAAAGAAGGGCGTAAAAGTAGAAGTCAAACGTTTTGTTACAGAATTTGGGCTGGAAATATTTTTCCTATATAATGAAGTCAATCATCTCTTAATCAAATTTTGGGTAAAAAATACGTTGGTGGACAGTTATTCACGGGCCTTAATTGCTTTGAAAATTTGTTGAAAAGTGACCTTCGGTTACCGTGTCGACCATAAGTTTTGAACTGTAAGGAATTCTTCGACCCGGCTTGAATGTTTTAGAATGTACACATTTGATGCTCCAATTTAAACAAATTTATTTTTTGTTTTGTTTTGTTTTTTTTATGGAAATTGAGAGAGTTATTGTCGTTTGTATTTGACCCAGCGAGTTACCAGAAATTTGAATTCTATATATGAGCCGATATGAGGGCGTAAAAATGGAAGTCCAACATTTTGTTCCGAATTTGGCTTCAAAATTTTTTTCTATATCGCGAGATCACTCATCTCAAAATCAAATTTTGGGTAAAAAATACGTCAGTTGCTATTTATTCACGAGCCATAATCGGTTTGAAAATGTGTTGAAAAGTGACCTTTGATAACCGTTTTGACAATAACTTTTGAACGGTAAGGAATTCTGTTATGCGGCCTAAATGTTTTTGAAAGAACATACTCGGAGCTTGAATTTGAACAAAAATTTGGTATTTTTTAGATGGAAATCAAGAGAGTTATTGTCAATTGTATTTGGCCCAGCGAGTTACCCGAAATATGGATTCCCACTATTAGCTGATAGAAGGGCATAAAAATGTAAGTCTAACATTTTGTTCCCGAATTTGGCTTCGAAATTTTTTTTCCATCTTACGAGATCACTCATCTCAAAATCAAATTTTCGGTAAAAAAATACGTTAGTGGCTAGTCATTCACGAGCCTTAATCGCTTTGAAAATGTTTAGAAATGTGACCTTTGGTCACTGTTTCGACAATATCTTTTGAATGGTAAGGAATTCTTAGACGCAGCCTTACATTTTTAGAATGTTCACATTCAGAGCTTAAATTTGAACACAAATTTTGTAAAAATGGAAGTCTAACGTATCGTTCCCGAGTTCGGATTCGAAATATTTTTTCTATATCGCGAGATCACACATCTGAAAATCATATTGTGGGTAAAAGATACGTTAGTGGCTAGTTATTCACGAGCTTGAATCGCTTTGAAAATGTGTTGAAAAGTGACCTTCGGTCATCGTTTCAACAATATCTTTTAAACAGTAAGGAATTCTTTGACGTGGCCTCACTTTTTTTGAAAGTTCTCATTCAAAGCTTGAAGTTGAACGCAAATTTTTTATTTTTTCGATGGAAATCGAGAGAGTTATTGTTGTTTGTATTTGGCCCAGCGAGTTACCTGAAATATGGATTCCAATTATGAGCCGAAAGAAGGGCGTCAAAGTGGAAGTCTAACGTTTTGTTCCCGAAATTGGGCTGAAAATATTTTTCCTATATCACGAGGTCAATCATCTCTTAATCAAATTTTGGGTAAAAAATACGTTGGTGGCAAGTTGTTCACAAGCCTTAATCGGTTTGAAAATGTGTTGAAATTAGACCTTCGGTTACCGTTTTGACCATAGGTTTTAAATGGTATGAAATTCTTAGACACGACCTGAATTTTTTAGAAAATTACCTATTAGGAGCTTCAACTTGAACAAAAATTTTGAAATTTTTTGATGGAAATAGATAGAATTATTGTCGTTTGAATTTGGGCCAGCGAGTTACCCGAAATATGAATTCCAATTATGAGCCGATAGAAGGGCGTAAAAATGGAAGTCTGACGTTTTGTTCTTGAATTCGGATTCAAAATATTTTTTCTATTTCGCGAGATCACACATCTAAAAATCAAATTGTGGGTAAAAAATACGTTAGTGGCTAGTTATTCACGAGCCTTAATCGCTTTGAAAATGTGTAGAAAAGTGACCTTCGGTCTCCCTTTCGACAATATCTTTTGAACGGTAAGGAATTTTTAGATGCGGCCTCACTTTCATAGAAATTTCACATTTAGAGATTGAATTTGAACACAAATTTTTTATTTTTTCGGTGGAAATCGAGAGTGTTATTGTTGTTTGTATTTGGCCCAGCGAGTTGCCCGAAATATGGATTCGAATTATGAGTCGAAAGAAGGGTGTAAAAGAAGAAGTCTAGTCTAACGTTTTGTTCCCGAATTTGGGCTGTAAATATTTATCCTATATCATGAGGTCAATCATCTCATCAAATTTTGGGTAAACAATTCGTTGGTGGCTAGTTATGCAAGAGCCTTAATTGCTTTGTAAATGTGTTGAAAAGTCACCATAGGTTACCGTTTCGACCAAAAGTTTTTAACGGTAAGAAATTCTTTGACACAGACTGAATGTTTTTGAAAGAGCACATTCGGGGCTTGAATTTGAAGAAAAAGTTTGTATTTTTTCGATGGAAATCAAGAGAGTTATTTTCATTTTTATTTGGCCCAGCAAGTTACCTGAAATATGGATTCCAATGATGAGCCGATAGAAGGGTTTAAAAATGGAAGTCTAACGTTTTGTTCCTGAATTTGGCTTCGAAATACTTTTTCTATATCGCGAGATCACTCATTTCGAAATCAAATTTTGGGTAAAAAATACGTTAGTTACTAATTATTTACGAGTCATAATCGCGTTGAAAATGTGTTGAAAAGTGACCTTCGGGTACCATTTCGACCATAAGTTTTAAACGGAATGGAATTCTTAGACGCGCCTGAATGTTTTAGAAATTACACATTAGGTGCCTCAATTAAAACAAAAATTTTGTATGTTTTTGATGGATATCGATAAAGTTACTGTCGTTTGAAATTGGCCCAACGAGTTACCAGAAATATGGATTCCAATTATGAGCCGATAGATGGGCGTAAAAATGGAATTCTAATGTTTTGTTCCCGAATTTGGCTTCGAAATATTATTTATATATCGTGAGATCACTCATCTCAAAATCAAATTTTGGGTAAAAAATATGTTAGTTGCTAGTTATTCACGAGCCTTAATCGCTTTGAAAATGTGTTGAAAAGTGACCATCGATAACCGTTTCGACAATAACTTTTGAACAGTACGGAATTATTGGATGCGGCCTGAATGTTTTTGAGAGAACACATTTGGAGCTTGAATTTGAACAAAAATTTTGCATTTTTTCGATGGAAATCTAGAGAGTCATTGTCCTTTGTATTTGGCCCAGCGAGTTACCCGAAATATGGATTCTAATTATGAGCTGATAGAAGGGTGTAAAAAAGGTAGTCTAACGTTTTGTTCCCGAATTCGTATTGGAAATATTTTTTCTATATCGTGAGATCACTCATCTCAAAATCAAATTGTGGGTAAAAAATATGTTAGTGGCTAGTTATTCACGAGCCTTAATCGCTTTGAAAATGTGTAGAAAAGTGACCTTCAATCACTGTTTTGGCAATATCTTTTGAACGGTAAGGAATTCTTAGCTGCGACCTTACTTTTTTAGAAAGTTCACATTTAGAGCTTGAATTTGAACACTAATTTTGTATTTTTTTGATGGAAATTGAGAGAGTTATTGTTGTTTGTATTTGGCCCTGCGAGTTACGCGAAATATGGATTCCAATTATAAGTCGAAAGAAGGGCGTCAAAGTGAAAGTCTAACGTTTTGTTCCCGAATTTGGGCTGGAAATATTTTTCCTATATCATGAGATCAATCATCTCTTAATCAAATTTTGGGTAAAAAATACGTTGGTGGTTAGTTATTCACGAGCCTTAATCACTTTGAAAATGTGTTGAAAATTGACCTCCGATTACCGTTTCGACCATACGTTTTGACCGGTAAGGAATTCTTAGACGCGGCCTGAATGTTTTAGAAAGTACACATTAGGAGCTTCAATTTGAACAAAAAATTTGTATTTTTTTGAGGGAAATCGATAGAGTTAATGTCGTTTGAATTTGGCCCAACGAGTGAACAGAAATATGGATTTCAATTATGAGCCGATGGATGGGCGTAAAAATGGAAGTCTAGCGTGTTAGAACATATGTGTTTCACATGTTAAGAACATATGTCATGATTTTATGTAATTGGCTTATCCTTTGACGAAATGCACTTTGCTTGTATTTGGGTAGATTTAGGATGTGTTTAAATTCTTCAAGAAACCATGTTTCAAGATCAAGTGTTGAAGCCTTCAAGTCTATTCAAGAAAACAAGTTGATAGTGCAAATTCATTAAAGCTCGACAGCTGGCTCGAAAGCTGCATCTATTGAGCTTAAGAAAGCTGGTCGAGATCCGGTGTGCTCGACACCTTCTCAACAGCTGCTGGACACCTCCTATCTATCAAGGTTTAAGATTTTCAGAATTTAAATCTGATTTTCTTGGGATTCGTGAATATGTCTTTGGGCCTTCTTTTCTCCTAACCCTAGACATATAAAAGGATTGTTTTAAGGGTCGTTAAAGTGTTCACAAGTTGCACAAGCTTTAAGCAAACTATGTTCAAGCAAATTGGGACCGGAGAGGAAGTTCTTGCCCTAGTTCATCTCTTTCTCTTGAAGAAGTTGCTGTGTATGTGCACCGTAGGGTTTTGTGACCAAGCATCTTCTTGATCTTCATTGTGTGGATGAACTGAAGAACTTTGCAATCAACAACCTTTTAAGCTGGTGATTAAAGTCGCGTACTGGGATCCGCGCATCAAATTGGTTAGTCACGTACTTGGGAGCCGTGTATTGAAAGGAGAAATTGTCACTACAGAACAAGTCTAATTGGGTATTGGGGTAAGGAACTGTAGGTTGGTAAGATATTTGAGATTCCTTTACTTGTAACCGCTTGTTATGATAATAGTGGAGTTTTAGGAGTGGTGACCTGAAAATCACTTGGTGGGTTTTTGCCGTTAGGTTTTCCCCATTTGTAAACAAATCATCGAGTTATTTATTTTTCGCTGTATAATTAGTTTATTGGTGATTTATTTGTACTATCACGTTTTTACATGATAAATTGATTAATTAATAACTTGGCTAATTAATTAATTAATTTCTATCACAAGGGGTCATTCAGTTTGTGGCCTATCAAGTGGTATCAAAGCAGGCACACTTTGATTAGGGTTTAATCTTTGCTGTGTTGATCCATTGACCCCTGTTGTCATGGCTGTAACTAGCTTGAAGAGATCTTTGTTTTCAAATACGTCTTGTTTTTCTAATCTCTTTTTGGTTGAGTGTAAGACTTTAAAGATTCACGCATGCGGGCAGTACAACTGATCCAACCGCAACCACGGGCACCACTACATGAGGACGGCACATCAACAGGTCTGATTTCGGTGGTTCTTTTTGGTTGAGTGTTTCAGAAAATACAAGTCTAAAAGTTATTTGAATTCTCTTATGATGACTATTGAAAAAGATCTCAGTTTGGCTAAGAAGAAACTAGACTGTCTCAGAATGAAAATGTGCAAAGGAGTGCATCTGAGAAGAGTGAAAGTTAAAGGCTTAGCTCGAAAAAGGTAGATGAGAGAAAGCACCATTCCCACTGATCTGTCATCTAAACATGAAGTGTGTTTTATGATGAAATCCGCATTTAAAGTTATGGACACATGTTTGTGGTACCTCGACAGTGGTTGCTCAAGACATATGACTGGAGACAGATCTCTCTTCAAGACTTTCGAGTCTAAAAAGGGTGTCAATGTCACTTTTGGTGATGAGAGCAAATCTCAAATTAAAGGAAAGGGAATTATTTCTCTACCCACACTGCCAGATATTTCAAATGTCCTTTATGTAGAAGGTCTAAGGGTGAACTTGTTAAGCATAAGTTAGATATGTGATCAAGACTTTGTGGTACTATTCTAAAAGGGAAAATGTCTTGTTATGGATGAGTCTGCAAAGAACCTCATAAGTGGTGTTTGCACTTTAGACAACTGTTATGGATTGGTTCCTGATGCTGATATTGTGTGCAACAGCATTCGTTTGCCAAATGAAGATTTATGGCATCAACGGATGGGACATGCTAGTTACAAACATCTTTCTATTGTATCTAGGCATGAATTAGTCTTTGGAATACCAAAGCTTAGTAGAATGAGCAGTGTGGTGTGTGGACCATGTTAGCTTGGGAAACAGACAAAAGCTAAGCATCCAAGCACTCAGACATCAGCTACATCTAGGCCATTGGAGCTTCTACATTTGGATCTTATGGGTCCAACTAGAACCGAGTCTCTTGGTGGTAAGAGATACATCATGGTTGTGGTAGACGACTTTACTAGGTACACTTGGGTCATTCTCTTACGATCCAAGTCTGATGCTCCTGAGCACATTGAAGCTTTATGCACAAGATTGCAGAATGAGAAGAACCTGAAGACTAATCGAATTCAAAGTGACTATGGTAAAGAATTCGAGAACTCATATATGGAGTCCTTTTGCCAAAGATCAGGTATATATCAAGAATTCTCTGCTCCTATTACTCCTCAACAGAATGGTGTGGTAGAAAGAAAGAACAGAGTTATTCAAGAGATGGCCAGAGCCATGTTATACAACAAGGATTTGGCCAGAAACTTGTGGGGAGAAGCTGTTAATATTGCTTGTCATACAGTTAATAGGGCGTACTTCAGACCCGGTACCAAGAAGACTCCATATGAGTTATGGAAAGGAAGGAAGCCAAATGTGAAGTACTTCAGGATCTTTGAAAGCACCTGTTTCATCCTCAAGGATAGAGAGAATGTTGGAAAGTTTGACTCTAGGAGTGATGAAGGTATATTTTTGGGCTACTCCTCCACAAGTAAGGCTTATCGGGTATACAACAAGAGAACGATGAAGGTAATGGAAACAGTGAATGTTGTTATTGATGAGTCTTCAGATTCTGGCTCTCAGAAAGGAATTGAGGAGTTACCCAAAGAAATTCTTCCTCCTGAACCTAATGAAGTTTAAGAACTTATTGAACAAGAACCTGCATCTCCAAGTGCTCCTAGTACTCCTAATGTTTTAGAAGATTCTGTAGACATACCCACTTCACCAGATTCTGAGTCTCATGAAGAGAAAAGACCTTCATCCAGGATTAAATTAAATCATCCTCTAGAAGTTATTGTGGGAAATATGAATGAACTCACATTAAGGAAACGAACAGTTGATAAATGCATTGCTAACTTTGTGTCTTATTCTTGTTATCTATCGTAGGTTGAACCCATAAAAGTTGAGGAAGCTTTTCAGGATGAAAGTTGGGTTGAAGCAATGCATGATGAACTTCTTCAGTTTCAGAGGAATGATGTTTGGACCTTGGTACCTAGACTGGAGGGTGAACACATCATTGGTACAAAGTGGATATTCCGTAATAAGACTGATGAGGAGGGCAATGTGATCCACAAACAAGGCTTGGCTTGTAGCTCAAGGATGCTCGCAAATGGAAGGAGTAGACTATGATGAAACATTTGCTCCGGTTGCCCATATGGAGTCCATCAGAATTCTCCTTACACTGGCTTGTCAATTAAAGTTCAAGCTTTATTAGATGGATGTGAAGACTGCTTTCTTAAATGGATTGCTTAAAGAAGACATTTATGTGGCTCAACCAAAAGGATTTATTGATCCACACTTTCCAAATCATGTACTGTACCTCAAGAAGGCACTCTATGGGTTAAAGCAAGCCCCTAGAGCTTGGTATGATCGGCTTACACAATACTTGGTGTCACATGGGTTCACAAGAGGAAAGGCTAATCAGACTCTTTTCATTAAAAGAGAAGATGGCGAGCTGATAGTTGCCCAAGTCTATGTTGATGACATCATCTTTGGATCGACTAAGGATGAACTTGCTCATGGTTTCTCAAAACTCATGCAGGCCGAGTTCGAGATGAGCATGATTGGAGAGCTGACTCACTTCCTTGGATTACAGATTCGTCAACAAGATTCAGGTATATTCCTATCTCAATCTAAATATGCTAAGAATCTTGTGAAAAAGTTTGGCTTAGAATCTGCTAGTTCTGTCAGAACCCCTATGAGCCCAAATGTTAAACTCACTGTTGACTTGTTAGGTAAAAGTGTTGATCCTTCTCTATAAAGAAGCATGATAGGTAGTCTTCTTTACTTTACTGCTAGTAGACCTGACATTAGTTACAATGTCGGAGTGTGTGCTAGATATCAGGCTAATCCCAAAGAGTCTCATATGATTGCTTTAAAGAGAATCATAAAGTATGTCAAAACCACTGCTGAGTTTGGTGTATGGTACAGCAAGGACACAAGTGATGTCCTAGCTGGGTACTCTGATGCTGATTGGGCTAGGAATGCTGATGATAGAAAGAGTACTTCATGGGGTTGTTTCTACGTGGGTAATAATCTTGTCTCTTGGATGAGTAAAAAGCAGAACTCCATCTCATTATCCACTACAGAAGTTGAGTACATTGCTGCTGGTAGCTGTTGCAGCCAACTCCTATGGATGCAAAAACTCCTCCATGATTATGGTATCTGTCAAGAACATCTCACTATCTATTGTGACAATACCAGTGCCATTAACATCTCTAATAATCCGGTTCAACATTCTAGAACCAAACACATAGAGATTTGACATCACTTCATTAGGGAGCTTGTTGAAGATGATACTCTCACTCTTGAGTTTATTCACACCGATGATCAAAAGGCTGACCTGTTTACCAAATCTCTTGACAGTAAATGCTTTGAATTCCTTCGTTAAAACATTGGTGTTATCTCTATGGGATGATCTTCTTCTCTTGTTCCTTCTTCCTCATGCATCTGCATCTAGTTTTTATGCTTTGGTTGTTTAACATGTTTTTGTTTGTTTGTTTTTGTTTTTGTTTTTTTGGTTTTTTTTTTCCAATTTTGCTTTGTTTTGTTTTTCATATAAAAATTTGAAAAATCAGAAAAATACAAAAACAGTGTGTGTTTTGTGTACATTGGTACTTGTGTATCTTGGATGGCCATTAAAGCAAAGTCTTCTAAATTTTGTATCATTTGTAGCTTAGATGAGCATCTCTATGCACAACTAAGCAAGTGAGCTTTGTGGCTCCTGATAGTGATGAGTAAGATTAAGTTATCTCTTGTACTTAACACTCGTATCACTCTTTGATGGGAAGGATTAAAAAATCCTAAGAAAAAGGCATAAATAACCATCTCACCACTGTTGCCCGCCAATCATAATATGACACCTGTATGCTTCGGCATAGCAAAAGTGCAGTACCAATAACATTTGTGTGCTTAGGCATAGCAAAATTGAAATGTCAAATATCATTGGGTATTTCTTTTCTCTCTCTAATATGTCCATGCATGATATGCTTAAAAGAAAAAATATGCAAAGAAAAAATATGCAAAGAAAATGAAAAGCAAAAAGATCAAAAATGCTTTAAATATGATTGCAAGCATGTATTCTAGGAGATGTGGGAGTTATAGGATGTACTTCGAAGACGATAGTCCCCATCAAGCAGTTATGATTGTGTGTGAGTTAAAGTGATTTTCTCATATCTTAAATCGTCATAACATGTATACACTTATGCAATCTTGCGATGTTTTTCACACACAACACACAATATTCTTTGCTATTCTTGATACACGTGTAGGTACAATGTGATTTGGCCATCACAAGGATTTACATGTGTTAATGTATGCTCACTAAACTGTCTTGACTTGTTTTTGAAATATAAACTTGGTTAGACTTGTTTAGTGTGTGTGTGTGTTTCTTTTTGAAGATCCATGTGCTTAAAATTTTTATTGAGAGATGATTTTGAGAGCTTAATATGTTAATTGGATCATTGGTTGAGTTGCATGTTGGATTGCATTCATGCCTGTGTTTTTCACATCTCAAAAAACTGGTTTTAAATGCTGGTTGACACCTCCTCAATACCTCACTGTCTGTCGAGCTTCTTCAGCCTTTTCTAATCGTAATCTTGACAGCTTCTCAATACCTGGTGGATTGATCGAGAATGGCTCTGCATCCTCGATAGCTTCTCGACACTTGGTGGATCGATCAAGCTTCTGTTCTTGGTTCTGTTGGGTAGTTCCTCGACACCTACTTGATACCTCAGCTATCGACGACCATTTTCTCGACACCTTACCCAACATATATCTTAATACCTCTCGATACCTGCATCTATCAAGATTTATTGCTGGCACTATTTAAGCTCCCTGTACGATCCAAAACTCATTTAACTCGATCTCTCTCTCAATACTTCTCCCTTTTCTCTCCCAAACATTCTCATCTCACTCCAATCTTTGTTCCTCGAGGATTCTTCAAGCTTTTTCAAGAATTTCTTCACTTGGTAAGCTTCTAATCCTTTCACATTCATGCATTTCATGTTTTGAAACCTAGGTTTTGGGGTTTTTCAAAATTGATGAGTTATTATTGAAATTTTGGGATGGGTTTTTCACTTAAATGAGTTTAAAACCTCATACATTGCAGCACATTAGCATTATAATGGTATTGTTATGCATTTAGATGTATGCTATCTGTTTGTGTGCTGATAGGTTTGGATTGGGTTGAGCCCATGATGCAATTTCTTTTGCATGTCACATGTTCATGCATTTCCCATGCATACGTACTCTTTTTCAATATACTTGTTATATTTGAAATTGCTTGGGACTTTTTTGATTGTCTTTCTTTTCCCCCCTCTCTTTCTGTTTACGTTAGTCGTGTCTATGGCACCTAAGCATAAATCCACTTTAGCCTGGAACCCTCTTTGTTTTAGTGCTTCTTTGTCCTCTAATCCTACACTATCTCATATTCATTTTCGTGATAATGATGCCTTCAAGGCATTTTCGGAGAACTTTTCTAGACGAGGCATTCATTCGGAATGCCAAGTCATTCTGTCAGACTTTGCCAACACCGACCTTCCCTCTGTCATTCACAGTAGGGGATAGGAGTCACTGTGTGACGTCCCGATTACCTGTCCTCTCGTGCTTATCCAGGCGTTTTACTCCAACATGCAAGGGATTGATCGTTCAGTACCTCTTTTTTTCACTCGCGTTTGAGGTACGTGCATTCCTATCACAACGCAACTTGTTGCGGATGTGCTTCGGGTCCCTCGGATAGAGTTTCCTGACTATCCTAGTTGTGAGCGTTTGAGGACTATGTCCAGGGATGAGCTCATGTTTGCTTTCTGTGAGTGCCCTTCTACTTAGGGTGAGCATCTGTTTACACCATGTCGACCTTTTGCTAAAGGTCCTAGATTCATGAACATGGTGATGACCTTTGTTTTGCATCCACTCTCTCATTACAACTCCATTACAGAGCCTCGTGCTTGATTTTTGTTATCTCTTCTTGAGCATCTTACTATAGATTTCCCTTCTCATTTCATTCTGTCTATTATAGATGTTCATCTAGATTTGGTGTCCCGTGATAAGCTCATCTTTCCTTCCGCTATCACGAGGATCTTACGCCATTTTTCTGTTCCTTTTCCCTCTTCCGACCATTTCAACGTTATGTGTGCCATAGATTACGCTACCGTTAAACGTAGCGAGGCCCAGCTTCAGTCATGACAGTTGGATTCAGTTGCTCCTCTCTCTCATTCAGCTCCATCCCATTCTGCTCCATCCACATCCGCTCCTTCCTCTTCTTCGAGCAGTGTGACTTTAGGAGACATCATGACGCAGCTGCAGTACATGGATGCTCGCCTAGATACACTCTCTACGGAGTTGTATCAGGTGAACGTTGGTGTCAGTCGTATTGCACAAAGACAGGCGTCCATGGGTGGTTTTGCTCTTGAGGCTACTCCTTCACCACCTTCTCCCATGGCTTCTGAGGATAAGGATGATGATGATGGTGATGATGATGATGCTTCGGATGATGTTGATGGAGATGCTAGCTCTACCGATGAGATTTCTACTTGACACTCTCACCCTTTGTCACTCGTGACAAATAGGGGGAGTAGTTTTGATATGAGAGTAGTTATTCTTAGGGGGAGAGTTAGTATAGGACCATTTTGTTAGGGAGAGTGTTGATATGTTTTGAGGGATGTAGTGAGGATAGTATGTATCTTTTCTTTTCTTTCCTTTCTAGATACATTATTCTTGTACATGAGGTCTTGTGACCATTTATAGACATACTTTGTTCTTATCTCCTTATTTATGTTGGTGTATGTCTTTCTTTCACCTACCCCTTCATGTGTTGTTTCTTTTCTCTCTTAATACACATCTTTCTTATACTTGTATGCAATCTATTATTTCTATTTTACACAAAGATGCCTTAATGAGTTTTGTTTAAAGTGTTTTAGAAATACAGGTTGTCAAAATCTACTTGCCATAAACTCTCTTCTTGCAAAGTTTTTCAAGAGTTTGTGTTAGGATAGATTTTATTATATTCAACAAGTGAATATGAGTTGAGTGATTTATGACTTCTCTCATAAGTTCATTTGTTTGTTGTGGTTTTGTCATGGATTGCCAAAGGGGGAGATTGTTAGGACATATATGTTTCACATATTAAGAACATATGTCATGATTTTATGTAATTGGCTTATCCTTTGAAAAAAACGTACTTTACTTGTATTTGGGTAGATTTAGGATGTGTTTTGATAGGCTACAAACTGAATGACCCCTTGTGATAGAAATTTATTAATTAATTAGTCAAGTTGTTAATTAATCAATTTATCATGCAAACGCGTGGTAGCACAAACAAATCACCAACAAACTAAATATGCAGTAGAAAATAAATAACAAGGTGATTTGTTCACGAATGGGGAAAACCTAACGGCAAAAACCCCACCGGGTGATTTTCAGGTCACCCTCCCAAAACTCTACTATTATCACAACAAGCGGTTACAAGTAAAGGAATCCAAGTACCTTACCAACCTACAGTTGAACCCTTACCCCAATACCCAATTGGACTTGTTTTGTAGTGACAGTTCCCCTTTCAGATGCACGACTCCCAGTACGTGACTAACCAATTGCGCGGATCCCAGTATGCGATTTCAATCACCAACTAAAAAGGTTGTTGGTTGCAAAGTTCTTCAGTTCATCCAAACGATGAAGATCAAGAAGATGCTTAGTTACAAAACCCTATGGTGCACATACACAGCAACTTCTTCAAGAGAAAAAGATGAACTAGGGCAAGAACTTCGTCTCCGGTCACAATTTGCTTGAATAGAGTTTGCTCAAACCTTATGCAACTTGTGAACACTTTGACGGCCCTTAAACTGATCCTTTTATATGTCTAGGTTTAGAAGAAAAGAAGGTCCAAAGACATATTCACGGATCCCAAGAAAATCATATTGAAATTTTGAAAATCTTAAATCTCGACAGATAGCAGGTGTCGAGCAGCTGTCGAGCAGGTGTCGAACACACCGAATGAAGAACAGCTTCCTTAAGCTCGATAGATGCAGCTGTCGACCAGCTGTCAAGCTTTAATGATTTTGCACTCTGAACTTGTTTTCTTGAACAGACTTGAAAGCTTCAATACGTGATCTTGAAACAAGGATTCTTGAAGTATTTAAAACATCCTAAATCTACCCAAATACAAGTAAAGTGCGTTTTGTCAAAGGATAAGCCAATTACATAAAATCAAGACATATGTTCTTAACATGTGAAACACATATGTCCTAACATATTTAAATACTTCAAGAAACCATGTTTCAAGATCAAGTGTTGAAGCCTTCAAGTCTGTTCAAGAAAACAAGTTGATAGTGCAAATTCATTAAAACTCGACAGCTGCATCTATCGAGCTTAAGAAAGTTGTTCAAGATCTGGTGTGCTCGACACCTTCTCGACAGCTGCTCGACACCTCCTATCTGTCAAGGTTTAAGATTTTCATAATTCAAATCGGATTTTCTTGGGATCTGTGAATATATCTTTGGGCCTTCTTTTCTCCTAACCCTAGACATATAAAAGGATTGTTTTAAGGGCCGTCAAAGTGTTCACAAGTTGCACATGTTTTAAGCAAACTCTGTTCAAGTAAATTGTGACCGGAGACGAAGTTCTTGCCCTAGTTTATCTCTTTCTCTTGAAGAAGTTGCTGTGTATGTGCACCGTAGGGTTTTGTGACCAAGCATCTTCTTGATCTTCATCGTGTGGATGAACTGAAGAACTTTGCAACCAACAACCTTCTAAGTTGGTGATTAAAGTCGCATATTGGGATTTGTGCAATAAATTGGTTAGTCACATACTTGGGAGCCATGCATTAAAAGGAGAAACTGTCACTACAGAACAAGTCCAATTAGATATTGGGATAAGGGCTCAACTGTAAGTTGGCAAGGTACTTGGGATTCCTTTACTTGTAACCGCTTGTTTTGATAATAGTGAAGTTTCGGGAGTGGTGACCTGAAAATCACCCGGTGGGGGTTTCGCCGTTAGGTTTTCCCCATTCGTAAACAAATCACCGAGTTATTTATTTTATGCTGCATAATTAGTTTATTGGTGATTTGTTTATGCTACCACGTTTTCACATGATAAATTGACTAATTAATAACTTTGCTAATTAATTAATTAATTTCTATCACAAGGGGTCATTCAGTTTGTGGCCTATCATAACGTTTTGTTCCCAAATTTGGAATCGAAATATTTTTTCTATATCGCGAGATCACTCTTCGCAAAATCAAATTTTGGGTAAAAAATATGTTAGTTGCTAGTTATTCACGAGCCTTGATCGCTTCGAAAATGTGTTGAAAAGTGACCTTCTATAACCGATTCGACAATATCTTTTGAACGGTAAGGAAATCATTGACGCAGCCTGAATGTTTTTGAAAGAACACATTCGGAGCTTGAATTTGAACAAAAATTTTGTATTTTTTTGATGGAAATCAAGAGAGTTATTGTCGTTTTTATTTGGCCCAGTGAGTTACCTGAAATATGGATTCCAATTATGAGCCGATAGAAGGGCGTAAAAATGGAAATCAAATGTTTTGTTCCCGAATTTGGCTTCGAAATAATTTTTCTATATCGCGAGATCACTCATCTCAAAATCAAATTTTGGGTAAAAAATACGTTAGTTGCTACCTATTCACGAGACTTAATCGCTTTGAAAATGTGTTGAAAAGTGAACTTTGATAACCGTTTTGACAATAACTTTTGAAAGAAAAAGAATTCTTTGACGCTACCTGAAAGCTTTCGAAAGAACACATTCAGATCTTGAATTTGAACAAAAATTTTGTATTTTTTCGATGGAAATCGAGAGAGTTATTGTTGTTTGTATTTGGCCTAGCGAGTTACCCAAAATATGGATTCCAATTGTAAGCCAATTGAAGGGTGTACAAAGGGAAGTCTAACGTTTTGTCCCCGAATTCGGATTCGAAATATTTTTTCTATATCGTGAGATCACTCATCTCAAAATCAAATTGTGGGTAAAAAATACGTTAGTGGCTAGTTATTCACGAGCCTTAATCGCTTTGAAAATGTGTAGAAAAGTGACCTTCGGTCACCGTTTCGACAATATCTTTTGAACGGTAAGGAATTCTTAGACGTGGCCTCACCTTTTTAGAAAGTTCACATTCAAAGTTTGAATTTGAGCACAAATTTTGTATTTTTTCTATGGAAATCGAGAGAGTTATCGTTGTTTGAATTTGGCCCAGCGAGTTACCCAAAATATGGATTCCAATTATAAGCCGAAAGAAGGGCGTAAAATTAGAAGTCTAACGTTATGTTCCCGAATTTGGGCTAGAAATATTTTTCCTATATCACGAGGTCAATCGTTTCTTAATCAAATTTTGAGTAAAAAATACGTTGGTGGCTAGTTATTCGCGAGCCTTAATCGCTTTGAAAATGTGTTGAAAAGTGACCTTCTATTACCATTTCGACCATAAGTTTTGAACGGTATGGAATTCTTAGACGCGGCATTAATGTTTTAGAAAGTACACATAAAGAGCTTCAATTTGAATAAAAATTTTGTATTTTTTTGAAGGAAATCAAGAGAGTTATTGTCGTTTTTATTTGGCCCAGCGAGTCACCAGAAATATGGATTCTAATTATGAGCCGATAGATGGGCGTAAAAATGGATGTCTAATGTTTTGTTCCCGAATTTGGATTCAAAATATTTTTTCTATATCGCGGGATCATTCATCTAAAAATCAAATTGTGTGTAAAAGTATGAAAGTGGCTAGTTATTCATGAGCCTTAATCGCATTGAAAATGTGTAGAAAAGTGACTTTCGCTCACCGTTTCGACAATATCTTTTGAACTGTAAGGAATTCTTAGACACGACCCCACTTTTTTAGAATGTTCACATTAAGAGCTTGAATTTGTACACAATATTTGTATTTTTTGATGGAAATTGAGAGAGTTATTGTCATTTGTTTTTGACCCAGTGAGTTACCCGAAATATGGAGTCCAATTATGAGTTGAAGGAAGGGCGTCAAAGTGGAAGTCTTACGTTTTGTTCCTGAATTTGGGCTGGAAATATTTTTCCTATATCACGAGGTCAATCATCTTTTAATCGAATTTTGGGTAAAAAATACGTTGGTGGTTAGTTATTCACGATCCTTAATTGCTTTGAAAGTGTGTTGAAAATTGACCTTCGGTTACCGTTTCGACCATAAGTTTTGAACGGTAAGGAATCCTTAGACGCGGCCTGAATGTTTTAGAAAGTACACATTAGGAGCTCTAATTTCAACGTAAATTTTGTATTTTTTGACGGAAATCGATAGAGTTATTGCCGTTTGTATTTGGCCCAGTGAGTTACCAGAAATATGGATTCCAATTATGAGCCGATAGGTGGGCGTAAAAATGGAAGTTTAACGTTTTGTTCCCGAATTTAGCTTCAAATTATTTTATCTATATAACGAGATCACTCTTCTCAAAATCAAATTTTGGGTAAAAAATAGGTTAGTTGCTAGTTATTCACGAGCTTTAAACGATTTGAAATTGTGTTGAAAAGTGAACTTCAATAACCGTTTCGACAATAACATTTGAACGGTAAGGAATTATTTGATGCGGCCTGAATGTTTTTTAAAGAACACATTCGGAGATTGAATTTGAACAAAAATTTTGTATTTTTTCGATGGAAATCAACAGAGTTATTGTCGTTTGTATTTGGCCCAGCGAGTTAACTGAAATATGGATTCCAACTATTAGCTAATAGAAGGGCGTGAAAATGGAAGTCTAAAGTTTTGTTCGCGAATTTGGCTTCGAAATATTTTTTCTATCTTTTGAGATCATTCATCTTACAATCAAAATTTGGGTAAAAAATACGTTAGTGGCTAGTTATTCTGAAAGTTTAAAAACGTGTATAAACACCTTTGAATGTTTAGAACCCCAAATTACAATTTAACCAATTCAAGCAATATGTCAAACAACTAGTGTGCGGAAACTTAACATAAGCTATAATATGGAATTGGTAAAAACTATCTAAGCCGAAACAAAACACAATCCACAGCAGATAATAAAAAGGAAAAGATAGAGAGGAAGGAAGATGCAAACACAAAGACAACACGCGATGTGTTATCGAAGAGGAAATCGAAGCCCTCGGCGTAAAACCTCTCCGCCGCCCTCCAAGCGGTAACCAATCCACTAGAAAATACAGTTGGGATACATGGACAGCAATAGACCTTCCAAGCCTAATCTACCCAGTGCACCTAAGCCCTCCAAGCTTCTTGCTCCAACGAGGTTGCACCGAACCTTTTTCTTTTCTAGCTTCCCGGATTCCGCTACTAGACCGTAGCATCAACCAATGAAGATTGGTTCCTTCCTAACTGCTTCCCAGAAATCCAAACAGCTCTCTCACAGTAATGATAATGGTGAGAATCAGGTTTGGTATAATGCCTCTCAAGGATTTGACAATAGAGAGGAAGAGAGTTGGGGAATTTGAAGAGACTCTAATGTATAGATTGTGGGTGAATCAATCTTATTTTTCTTTAGGGTTTCTCTCTCAAAATTCTCTCTGGAAGCTCTCTTACAATCGTGGGTAAAAGGGGTATTTATACTGGAGTGGGAGAGGAATGTAAAACGTCAGGTTTTACAAAACAGGGGTGGCTCGCGGCTTGACCTCGCGGCTTGACTAAGTCGCGAGATCCAGTCGCGAGATAACCGTATGGCCAGTTGTCCTGTTTTGTCCTGTAGTGCTCCAGCTTGCATGACTGTTCACCTTCCAGCATGCTTGGCACGTGTGCTGCGTCTGGCGGCTTGCAGTCGCGAGTCACCCGCGAGGCCAAGCCGCGAGTCTCTGTTTTCTTGCACACTCTTGAGCAATCTTCACTCTATCTCACTCACCACCCTTACATCAAACCCACCTAAATACAGGGTTACTAAATGCTGAATTACAAGCAAATTTGGCACGGAATAAATCCAATTAGATGGTTGAATAAATTCAACCTTACATATTCACGAGCCTTAATCGCTTTGAAAATGGGTAGAAAAGTGACCATAGGTCACCGTTTCGACAATATCTTTTGAATGGTAAGGAATTCTTAGATGCGGCCTTACTTTTTTAAAAAGTTCACATTTAGAGATTGAATTTGAACACAAATTTTGTATTTTTTCGATGGAAATGACGATTGTTATTGTTGTTTGTATTTGGCCCAGTGAGTTACCCGAAATATGGATTCTAATTATGAGCTGAAAGAAGGGTGTAAAAGTAGAAGTTTAACGTTTTGTTCCCGAATATGGGCTAGAAATTTTTCTACTATATCACAAGGTCAATCATCTCTTAATCAAATTTTGGGTAAAAAATACGTTGGTGGCTAGTTATTCACAAGCTTTAATTGTTTTGAAAATGTGTAAAAAAATGACCTTCTGTTACCGTTTCGACCATAAGTTTTGAACAGTATGGTTTAGACGCAGCCTGAATGTTTTAGAAAGTACACATTAGGAGCTTCAATTTGAATAAAAATCTTGTTCTTTTTTTTACGGAAATCGAGAGAGTTATTTTCGTTTGTATTTGGCCCAGTGAGTTACTAGAATTATGGATTGTAATTATGAGCCAATAGATGGGCGTAAAAATGGAAGTCCAAAATTTGGCTTCAATATATTTTTTCTATATCACATGATCACTCTTCTCAAAATCAAATTTTGGCTAAAAAAATATGTTAGTTGCTAGTTATTCATGAGCCTTAATCGCTTTGAAAATGTGTTGAAAAGTGACCTTCTATAACCGTTTCGACAATATCTATTGAACGGTAAGGAATTCTTTGACGTGGCCTGAATGTTTTGAAAGAACACATTCGAAGCTTGAATTTGAACAAAAATTTTGTATTATTTAGGTGGAAATCGAGAGACTTATTGTCGTTTTCTTTTGGCCTAGCGAGTTACCCAAAATATGGATTCCAATTTTGAGCCGATAAAAGGGTGTAAAAATGGAAATCTAATGTTTTGTTCCTGAATTCGGCATCGAAATACTTTTTCTATATTGTGAGATCACTCATCTCAAAATCAAATTTTGGGTAAAAAATACGTTAGTTGCTACTTTTTCACGAGCCTTATTTGCTTTGAAAATGTGTTGAAAAGGGACCTTCGATAACCATTTCGACAATAACTTTTGAACGATATGGAATTCTTTGACGCGGCCTAAATGTTTTTGAAAGAACACATTCGGAGCTTGAATTTGAAAAGAAATTTAGTAATTTTTTGATGGAAATCGACATAGTTATTGTCATTTTTATTTGGCCCAGCGAGTTACTCGAAATAAAAATTCCAATTATGAGCCGATATAAGGGCGTAAAAATGGAAGTCTAATGGTTTGTTCCCGAATTTGGATTCAAAATATTTTTTCTGTATTGCGAGATCACTCATCTCAAAATCAAATTGTGGGAAAAAAATACATCAGTGGCTAGTTACTCACGAGCCTTTATCACTTTGAAAATGTGTAGAAAAGTGACCTTCAGTCACCGTTTCGACAATATCTTTTGAACGGTAAGCAATTCCTAGACCGGGCCTCACTTTTTTAGAAAGTTCATATTTAGAGTTTGGATTTGGACAAAAATTTTGTATTTTATCGATGGAAATTGAGAGAGTTATTGTTGTTTGTATTTGGCCCAGCGAGTTACCCGAAATAAGGATTCTAATTATGAGCCGAAAGAAGGGCGTTAATGTGGAAGTCTAACGTTTTGTTCCCGAATTTGGGATGGAAATATTTTTTCTATATCACAAGGATAATCATCTCTTAGTCAAATTTTGGGTAAAAAATACCTTGGTGGCTAGTTATTAACGTGCCTCGATCACTTTCAAAATGTGTTGAAAATTGACCTTCGGTTACCGTTTCGACAATAAGTTTTGAATGGTATGGAATTCTTAGAGGCGGCCTGAATATTTTAGAAAGTACACATTAGGAGCTTCAATTTGAATAAAAATTTTGTATATTTTTGGTGGAAATCGAGATAGTTATTGTTATTTGTATTTGGCCCAGCGAGTTACCAGAATTATGGATTCCAATTATGAGCCGATAGGTGGGCGTAAAAATGGAAGTCTAACGTTTTGTTCACGGATTTGGCTTCGAAATATTTTTTCTATATCACAAGATCACTCTTCTCAAAATCAAATTTTGGGTAAAAAAATAGTTAGTTGCTATTTATTTACGAGCCTTAATCGCTTTGAAAATGTGTTGAAAAGGGACCTTTTATAACCGTTTTGACAATATCTTTTGAACGGTAAGGAAGTCTGAAAGTTCAAAAACGTATAAAAACACTTTTGAACGTTTAGACCCCCAAATTACAACTTAACCAATTCAAGCAATATGTCAAACAACTAGTGTGCGGAAACTTAACATATGCTATAATATGAAATTGGTTAAAAACTATCTAAGCCATAATAAAATAAAATCCACAGCAGATAATAAAAAGGCAAAGATAGAGAGGAAGGAAGATGCAAACACAAAGACAACACGCGATGTGTTATCGAAGAGGAAACCGAAGCCCTCGGTGTAAAACCTCTCCGCCGCCCTCCAAGCGGTAAGCAATCCACTAGAAAATACAGTTGGGATACAAGGACAGCAATAGACCCTCCAAGCCTAATCTACCCAGTGCACCTAAGCCCTCCAAGCTTCTTGCTCCAACGAGGTTGCGCCGAACCTTTTTCTTTTCTAACTTCCCGGATTCCGCTACTAGACCGTAGCATCAACCAATGAAGATTGGTTCCTTCCTAACTGCTTCCCAGAAATCCAAACAGCTGTCTCACAGTGATGATGATGGTGGGAACCAGGTTTGGTATAATGCCTCTCAAGGATTTGACAATGGAGAGGAAGAGAGTTGAGGAATTTGAAGAGACTCTAAGGTATAGATTGTGGGTGAATCAATCTTGTTTTTCTTTAGGGTTTCTCTCTCAAATTTCTCTCTGGAAGCTCTCTTTCAATCGTGGGTAAAAGGGGTATTTATACTGGAGTGGGAGAGGAATGTGAAACGTCAGGTTTAACAAAACAGGGGTGGCTCGCGGCTTGACCTCACGGCTTGACTAAGTCGCGAGATCCAGTCGCGAGATAACCGTATGGCCAGTTGTCCTGTTTTGTCCTGTAGTGCTCCAGCTAGCATGACTGTTCATCTTCCAGCATGCTTGGCACGTGTGCTGCTTCTGGCGGCTTGCAGACGCGAGTCACCCGCGAGTCCCAGCCGCGAGTCTCTGTTTTCTTGCACACTCTTGAGCAATCTTCACTCTATCTCACTCACTACCCTTACATCAAACCCACCTAAATACAGGGTTACTAAATGCTGAATTACAAGCAAATTTGGCACGGAATAAAGCCAATTAGATGGTTGAATAAATTCAACCTTACATTTGATGCGGCCTGAATGTTTTTGAAAGAACATAGTTGGAGCATGAATTTGAACAAAAAATTTGTATTTTTTTGATGGAAATCGAGAGAGTTATTGTCGTTTTCATTTGGCCCAGCAAGTTACCCGAAATATGGATTCAAATTATGAGCCGACAGAGGGGTGGAAAAATGGAAGTCTAACGTTTGTTCCCTAATTTGGCTGTGAAATACTTTTTCTATATCGCGAGATCACTCATCTCAAAATCAAATTTTGGGTAAAAAATACGTTAGTCGCTAATTATTCATGAGCCTTAATCGCTTTGAAAATGTGTTGAAAAGTGACCTTCGATAACAGTTTCGACAATAATTTTTGAATGGTAAGGAATTCTTTGACGCAGCCTGAATGTTTTTGAAAGAACACATATGGAGCTTGAATTTGAACAAAATTTTTGTATTTTTTCGATGGAAATCTAGAGAGTTATTGTCATTTGTATTTGGCCCAGCGAGTTACCCGAAATATGGATTCCAATTATGAGCCGATAGATGGGCAAAAAAATGGAAGTTGAACATTTTGTTCCCAAATTTGGATTCGAAATATTTTTTCTATATCATGAGATCACTCATCTCAAAATCAAATTGTGTAAAAAAAATACGTTAGTGGCTAGTTATTCACGAGCCTTAATCGCTTTGAAAATGTGTAGAAAAGTGACCTTCGGTCACCGTTTCGAGAATATCTTTTGAACGGTAAGGAATTCTCAGACGCGGTCTTACTTTTTTTTAGAAAGTTCACATTCAGAGCTTGAATTTGAACACAAATTTTTTATTTTTTCAATGGAAATCGAGAGAGTTATTGTTGTTTGTATTTGGCCCAGCGAGTTATCCGAAATATGGATTCCAATTATGAGACAAATGATGGGCGTAAAAGTAAAAGTCTAACGTTTTGTTCGCGAATTTGGGCTGGAAATATTTTTCCTATATCCCGTGGTCAGTCGTCACTTAATCTACTTTTGGGTAAAAAATATGTTGGTGGCTAGTTATTCACGAGCCTTAATCGCTTTGAAAATGTGTTTGAAAAGTGTCCTTCGGTTACCGTTTCGACCCTAAGTGTTGAACGGTAAGGAATTCTTAGACGTGGCCTGAATGTCTTTGAATGAACACATTCGGAGCTCAAATTTGAACAAAATTTTTGTATTTTTTCAACGGAAATCGATAAAGTTATTTTCGTTTGTATTTGGCCCAGCGAGTTACCCAAAATATGGATTCCAATTAAGAGCCAATAGAAGGGTGTTAAAATGGAAATCTAACGTTTTGTTCTCGAATTTGGATTTGAAATATTTTTTCTATAGCGCGAGATTACTCATCTCAAAATCAAATTGTGGGTAAAAAATATATTAGTGGCTTGTTATTCACGAGCCTTAATCACTTTGAAAATGTGTAGAAAAGTGACCTTCGGTCACCATTTCGACAAAATCTTTTGAAAGGTAAGGAATTCATAGACGCGACCATACTTTTTAAGAAAGTTCACAATCAGAGCTTGAATTTGAACACAAATTTTTTTTTTTGAAGGAAATCGAGAGAGTTATTGTTTTTTGTATTTGGCCCAGCGAGTTACCGGAAATATGGATTCCAATTATGAGCCAAAAGAAGGGTGTAAAAGTAGAAATCTAACGTTTTGTTCCCAAATATGGGTTGGAAATATTTTTCCAATATCACGAGGTCAATCGTCTCTTAATCGAATTTTTTGTAAAAATTACGTTGGTTTTTAGTTATTCACAAGCCTTAATCACTTTGAAAATGTATAGAAAAGTTACCCTCGGTTACCATTTCGACCATAAGTTTTGAACGGTAAAAAATTCTTAGACGCGGCCTGAATGTTTTAGAAAGTTCACATTAGGAGCTTCAATTTGAATAAAAATTTTTTATTTTTTTGACCGAAATCGAGAGAGTTATTGTTCTTTGTATTTGGCGCAACGAGTTACCAGAAATATGGATTCTAATTATGAGCCGATAGATGGGTGTAAAAATGGAAGTCTAACATTTTGTTCCTGAATTTGGCTTCGAAATATTTTTTCTATATCGCAAGATCACTCTTCTCAAAATCAAATTTTGGGTAAAAAAATACGTTAGTTGCTAGTTATTTATGAGCCTTAATCGCTTTGAAAATGTGTTGAAAAGTGACCTTTTATAACCGTTTCGATAATATCTTTTGAATGGTAAGGAATTCTTTGATGTGGCCTGAATGTTTTTGAAAGAACACAGTCGGAGCTTGAAATTGAACAAAAATTTTGTATTTTTTCGGTGGAAATCGAGTGAGTTATTGTCGTTTTCATTTGGCCCAGCGAGTTACCTCAAATATGAATTCCAATTATGAGCTGATAGAGGGGTGTAAAAATGGAAGTCTAACATTTTGTTCCCGAATTTGGCTTCGAAATAATTTTTCTATATCACGAGATCACTCATCGAAAAATCAAATTTTGGGTAAAAAATAAGTTAGTTGCTACTTATTCACGAGCCTTAATCGCTTTGAAAATGTGTTGAAAAGTGACCTTCGATAACCGTTTCGACAATAACTTTTGAATGATAAGGAATTCTTATATTTTGGCCCAGCGAGTTACCAGAAATATGGATTCTAATTATGAGCCGAATGAAGGGCGTAAAAGTAGAAGTCGAACGTTTCATTCCCCAATATGGGCTGGAAATATTTTACCTATATCACGAGGTCATTCGTCTCTTAATCAAATTTTGGGTAAAAAATACGTTGGTGGCCAGTTATTCAGGAGCCTTAATCGCTTTGAAAATATGTTGAAAAGTGACCTTCTATTACCGTTTCGACCATAATTTTTTAACGGTAAGGAAGTCTTAGACGCGGCTTGAATGTTTTACAAAGTACACATTAGATTCAATTTGAATAAAAATTTTGTATTTTTTTTTTTATGGAAATCGAGAGAGTTATAGTCATTTGTATTTAGCCCAGCGAGTTACCAGAAATATGGATTCTAATTATGAGCCAATAGATGGTCGTAAAAATGACGTTTTGTTCCCGAATTTGGCTTCGAAATATTTTTTCTATATCGCGAGATCACTCATCTTAAAACCAAATTTTTGGTAAAAAGATATGTTAGTTGCTAGTTATTCACGAGCCTTAATCGCTTTGAAAATGTGTTGAAAAGTGACCTTCTATAAACGTTTCGTCAATATCTTTTGAATGGTAAGGAATTATTTGACGTGGCCTGAATGTTTTTGAAAGAACACATTCGGAGCTTAAATTTGACCAAATATTTCGTATTTTTTTATGGAAATCGAGAGAGTGATTGTCGTTTGTATTTGGCCCTGCCAGTCACCTGAAACAAGGATTCCAATTATGAGCCGGTAGAAGGGTGTGAAAATGGAAGTCAAACGTTTTGTTTCTGAATTTGGCTTTGAAGTACTATTTCTATATCGCGAGATCACTTATCTTAAAATTAAATTTTGGGTAAAAAATAAGTTAGTTGCTACTTATTCACGAGCCTTAATCGCTATGAAAGTGTGTTGAAAAGTGACCTTCGATAACCGTTTCGACAATAACTTTTCAACGGTAAGGAATCATTTGACGTGGCCAGAATGTTTTTGAAAGAACACATTTGGAGCTAGAATTTAAAAAAAAAATTTGTATTTTTTCGTTGGTAATCAATAGAGTTATTGTCATTTGTATTTGGCCCAGCGAGTTACTCGAAATATGGATTCCAATTATGAGTCGATAGATGGGCGTAAAAATGGAAGTCTAACGTTTTGTTCATGAATTTGGATTTGAAATATTTTTTCTATAACGCAAGATGACTCATCTCAAAATCAGATTATGGGTAAAAAATACATTAGTGGCTTGTTATTCACAAACCCTAATCACTTTGAAAATGTGAAGAAAAGTGACCTTCAGTCACCATTTCGACAATATCTTTTGAAAGGTAAGCAATTCTTCGACGTGGCCCTACATTTTTAGAAATTTCACATTATGAGCCTGAATTTGGATACAGATTTTGTATTTTTTCGGTGGAAATCGAAAGAGTTATTGTAATTTGTATTTGGGCTAGCGAGTTACCCGAAATACGGGTTCCAATTATGAGCCGAAAGAAGGGCGTAAAAGTAGTAGTCGAACGTTTTGTTCCCCAATATGGGCTGGAAATATTTTTCCAATATCACGAGGTCAATCGTCTCTTAATCAAATTTGGGGTAAAATATACGGTGGTGGCTAGTTATTCACAAGCCTTAATCGTTTTGAAAATGTGTTGAAAAGAGACCTTCTATTACAGTTTCCACCATAAATTTTGAAAGGTGAGGAATTCTAAGATGCGGCCTGAATGTTTTAGAAAGTACACATTAGGAGCTTCATTTTGAATTAAAATTTTTAATTTTGTTAACGGAAATCTAGAGAGATATTGTTGTTTGTATTTGATCCAACGAGTTACCAGTAATATGGGTTCTAATTATGAGCCGATAGATGGGTGTAAAAGAGGAAGTCTAACGTTTTGTTCCTGAAATTTGGCTTCGAAATATTTTTTCTATATCGCAAGATCACTCTTCTCAAAATCAAATTTTGGGTAAAAAAATATGTTAGTAGCTAGTTATTCACGAGCCTTAATCGCTTTGAAAATGTGTTGAAAAGTGACCTTCCATAAACATTTCGACAATATCTTTTGAATGGTAAGGAATTCTTTGATGCTTCCTGAATTTTTTTGAAAGAGCACGTTCAGAGCTTAAATTTGAACAAAAATTTTGTATTTTTTCGATGGAAATCGAGAGAATTAATGTCGTTCTTATTTGGCCCAGCGAGTTACACAAAATACGGGTTCCAATTATGATCCGATAGAAGGGCATAAAAATGGAAGTCTAATGTTTTGTTCCCGAATTTGGCTTCGAAATATTTTTTCTATATCGTGAGATCACTCATCTCAAAATGAAATTTTGGGTAAAAAATACGTTAGTCGCTACTTAATCACAAGCCCTAATCTCTTTGAAAATTTGTAGAAAAGTGACCTTCGGTCACCGTTTCGACAATATCTTTTAAACGGAAAAGAATTCTATGATGCGTCCTTACTTTTTTAGAATGCTCACATTAAGAGCTTGAATTTGAACACAAATTTTTTTTTCTTTTCCGATGGAAATCAAGAGAGTTATTATCGTTTGTATTTGGCACAGCAAGTTGCCCAAAATATGGATTCCAATTATTAGCCGAAAGAAGGGCGTAAAAGTAGAAGTCTAACATTTTGTTCCCAAATATGGGCTGGAGATATTTTTCCTATATCACAAGGTTAATCTTCTTTTAATCAAATTTTGGGAAAAAAATACGTAAGTGGCCAGTTATTTATGAGCCTTAATCGCTTTGAAAATGCGTTGAAAAGTGACATTCGGTTACTTTTCCACCATAAGTTATGAACGGTAATGAATTCTTAGACGCGGCTTGAATGTTTTAGAAAGTACACATTAGGAGCTTCAATTTCAATAAAAATTTTGTTTTTTTGTTTTTTTTTGTTTTGTTTTGTTAGTTTGTTTGTTTGTTTGTTTTTATTTTTTATTTTTATTTTTATTTTTTTTTTTACAGAAATCCAGAGAGTTATTGTCGTTTGTATTTGGCCCAGTGAGTTACCAGAAATATGGATTCTAATTATAAGTCGATAGATGGGCGTAAAAATGGAAGTTCAACGTTTTGTTCCCGAATTTCGCTTCGAAATATTTTTTCTATATCGCGAAATCAGTCTTCTAAAAATCAAATTTTGGGGAAAAAAAGACGTTAGTTGCTAGTTATTCACGAACATTAATCGCTTTGAAAATGTGTAGAAAAGTGAACTTCGGTCACCGTTTAGACAATATATTTTGAACAATAAGGAATTCTTACACGCGGACCTACTTTTTTAGAAATTTCACATTCAGAGCTTGAATTTGAACACAAATTTTTTATTATTTTGAGGGAAATCGTGAGAGTTATTATTGTTTGTATTTGGCTCAGCAAGTTACCCGAAATATGGATTCCAACTATGAGCTGAAAGAAGGGCGTAAATGTAGTAGTCGAACGTTTTGTTCCCCAATATGGGCTGGAAATATTTTTCCAATATCACGAGGTCAATCGTCTCTTAATCAAATTTGGGGTAAAATATACGGTGGTGGCTAGTTATTCACGAGCCTTAATCGTTTTGAAAATGTGTTGAAAAGAGACCTTCTATTACAGTTTCCACCATAAATTTTGAAAGGTGAGGAATTCTAAGATGCGGCCTGAATGTTTTAGAAAGTACACATTAGGAGCTTCATTTTGAATTAAAAATTTTTATTTTGTTTACGGAAATGTAGAGAGTTATTGTTGTTTGTATTTGATCCAACGAGTTACCAGTAATATGGGTTCTAATTATGAGCCGATAGATGGGTGTAAAAGAGGAAGTCTAACGTTTTGTTCCTGAAATTTGGCTTCGATATATTTTTTCTATATCGCAAGATCACTCTTCTCAAAATCAAATTTTGGGTAAAAAAATATGTTAGTAGCTAGTTATTCACGAGCCTTAATCGCTTTGAAAATGTGTTGAAAAGTGACCTTCCATAAACGTTTCGACAATATCTTTTGAATGGTAAGGAATTCTTTGATGCTTCCTGAATTTTTTTGAAAGAGCACGTTCAGAGCTTAAATTTGAACAAAAATTTTGTATTTTTTCGATGGAAATCGAGAGAATTAATGTCGTTCTTATTTGGCCCAGCGAGTTACACAAAATACGGGTTCCAATTATGATCCGATAGAAGGGCATAAAAATGGAAGTCTAATGTTTTGTTCCCGAATTTGGCTACGAAATACTTTTTCTATATCGTGAGATCACTCATCTCAAAATGAAATTTTGGGTAAAAAATACGTTAGTCGCTACTTAATCACAAGCCCTAATCTCTTTGAAAATTTGTAGAAAAGTGACCTTCGGTCACCGTTTCGACAATATCTTTTGAACGGAAAAGAATTCTATGATGCGTCCTTACTTTTTTAGAATGCTCACATTAAGAGCTTGAATTTGAACACAAATTTTTTTTTTCTTTTCCGATGGAAATCAAGAGAGTTATTATCGTTTGTATTTGGCACAGCAAGTTACCCGAAATATGGATTCCAATTATTAGCCGAAAGAAGGGCGTAAAAGTAGAAGTCTAACATTTTGTTCCCAAATATGGGATGGAGATATTTTTCCTATATCACGAGGTTAATCTTCTTTTAATCAAATTTTGGGAAAAAAATACGTATGTGGCCAGTTATTTATGAGCCTTAATCGCTTTGAAAATGCGTTGAAAAGTGACATTCGGTTACTTTTCCACCATAAGTTTTGAACGGTAATGAATTCTTCGACGCGGCTTGAATGTTTTAGAAATTACACATTAGGAGCTTCAATTTCAATAAAAATTTTGTTTTTTTGTTTTGTTTTGTTTTGTTTTGTTTGTTTGTTTGTTTTTTTTTTTTTTTTTTTTTTTTTTTTTTTTTTTTTTTTTTTTTTTTTTTTTTATTACAGAAATCCAGAGAGTTATTGTCGTTTGTATTTGGCCCAGTGAGTTACCAGAAATATGGATTCTAATTATAAGTCGATAGATGGGCGTAAAAATGGAAGTTCAACGTTTTGTTCCCGAATTTCGCTTCGAAATATTTTTTCTATATCACGAAATCAGTCTTCTAAAAATCAAATTTTGGGGAAAGAAAGACGTTAGTTGCTAGTTATTCACGAACATTAATTGCTTTGAAAATGTGTAGAAAAGTGAACTTCGGTCACCGTTTAGACAATATATTTTGAACAATAAGGAATTCTTAGACGCGGACCTACTTTTTTAGAAATTTCACATTCAGAGCTTGAATTTGAACACAAATTTTTTATTATTTTGAGGGAAATCGTGAGAGTTATTATTGTTTGTATTTGGCTCAGCAAGTTACCTGAAATATGGATTCCAACTATGAGCCGAAAGAAGGGCGTAAAAGTAGTAGTCGAACGTTTTGTTCCCCAATATGGGCTGGAAATATTTTTCCAATATCACGAGGTCAATCGTCTCTTAATCAAATTTGTGGTAAAATATACGGTGGTGGCTAGTTATTCACGAGCCTTAATCGTTTTGAAAATGTGTTGAAAAGAGACCTTCTATTACAGTTTCCACCATAAATTTTGAAAGGTGAGGAATTCTAAGATGCGGCCTGAATGTTTTAGAAAGTACACATTAGGAGCTTCATTTTGAATTAAAAATTTTTATTTTGTTTACGGAAATGTAGAGAGTTATTGTTGTTTGTATTTGATCCAACGAGTTACCAGTAATATGGGTTCTAATTATGAGCCGATAGATGGGTGTAAAAGAGGAAGTCTAACGTTTTGTTCCTGAAATTTGGCTTCGAAATATTTTTTCTATATCGCAAGATCACTCTTCTCAAAATCAAATTTTGGGTAAAAAAATATGTTAGTAGCTAGTTATTCACGAGCCTTAATCGCTTTGAAAATGTGTTGAAAAGTGACCTTCCATAAACGTTTCGACAATATCTTTTGAATGGTAAGGAATTCTTTGATGCTTCCTGAATTTTTTTGAAAGAGCACGTTCAGAGCTTAAATTTGAACAAAAATTTTGTATTTTTTCGATGGAAATCGAGAGAATTAATGTCGTTCTTATTTGGCCCAGCGAGTTACACAAAATACGGGTTCCAATTATGATCCGATAGAAGGGCATAAAAATGGAAGTCTAATGTTTTGTTCCCGAATTTGGCTACGAAATACTTTTTCTATATCGTGAGATCACTCATCTCAAAATGAAATTTTGGGTAAAAAATACGTTAGTCGCTACTTAATCACAAGCCCTAATCTCTTTGAAAATTTGTAGAAAAGTGACCTTCGGTCACCGTTTCGACAATATCTTTTGAACGGAAAAGAATTCTATGATGCGTCCTTACTTTTTTAGAATGCTCACATTAAGAGCTTGAATTTGAACACAAATTTTTTTTTTCTTTTCCGATGGAAATCAAGAGAGTTATTATCGTTTGTATTTGGCACAGCAAGTTACCCGAAATATGGATTCCAATTATTAGCCGAAAGAAGGGCGTAAAAGTAGAAGTCTAACATTTTGTTCCCAAATATGGGATGGAGATATTTTTCCTATATCACGAGGTTAATCTTCTTTTAATCAAATTTTGGGAAAAAAATACGTATGTGGCCAGTTATTTATGAGCCTTAATCGCTTTGAAAATGCGTTGAAAAGTGACATTCGGTTACTTTTCCACCATAAGTTTTGAACGGTAATGAATTCTTCGACGCGGCTTGAATGTTTTAGAAATTACACATTAGGAGCTTCAATTTCAATAAAAATTTAGTTTTTTGTTTTGTTTTGTTTTGTTTTGTTTTTTTTTTTTTTTTTTTTTTTTTTTTTTTTTTTATACAGAAATCCAGAGAGTTATGTCGTTTGTATTGGCCCAGTGAGGTACCAGAAATATGGATTCTAATTATAAGTCGATAGATGGGCGTAAAAATGGAAGTTCAACGTTTTGTTCCCGAATTTCGCTTCGAAATATTTTCTATATCACGAAATCAGTCTTCTAAAAATCAAATTTTGGGGAAAGAAAGACGTTAGTTGCTAGTTATTCACGAACATTAATTGCTTTGAAAATGTGTAGAAAAGTGAACTTCGGTCACCGTTTAGACAATATATTTTGAACAATAAGGAATTCTTAGACGCGGACCTACTTTTTTAGAAATTTCACATTCAGAGCTTGAATTTGAACACAAATTTTTTATTATTTTGAGGGAAATCGTGAGAGTTATTATTGTTTGTATTTGGCTCAGCAAGTTACCTGAAATATGGATTCCAACTATGAGCCGAAAGAAGGGCGTAAAAGTAGTAGTCGAACGTTTTGTTCCCCAATATGGGCTGGAAATATTTTTCCAATATCACGAGGTCAATCGTCTCTTAATCAAATTTGTGGTAAAATATACGGTGGTGGCTAGTTATTCACGAGCCTTAATCGTTTGAAAATGTGTTGAAAAGAGACCTTCTATTACAGTTTCCACCATAAATTTTGAAAGGTGAGGAATTCTAAGATGCGGCCTGAATGTTTTAGAAAGTACACATTAGGAGCTTCATTTTGAATTAAAAATTTTTATTTTGTTTACGGAAATGTAGAGAGTTATTGTTGTTTGTATTTGATCCAACGAGTTACCAGTAATATGGGTTCTAATTATGAGCCGATAGATGGGTGTAAAAGAGGAAGTCTAACGTTTTGTTCCTGAAATTTGGCTTCGAAATATTTTTTCTATATCGCAAGATCACTCTTCTCAAAATCAAATTTTGGGTAAAAAAATATGTTAGTAGCTAGTTATTCACGAGCCTTAATCGCTTTGAAAATGTGTTGAAAAGTGACCTTCCATAAACGTTTCGACAATATCTTTTGAATGGTAAGGAATTCTTTGATGCTTCCTGAATTTTTTTGAAAGAGCACGTTCAGAGCTTAAATTTGAACAAAAATTTTGTATTTTTTCGATGGAAATCGAGAGAATTAATGTCGTTCTTATTTGGCCCAGCGAGTTACACAAAATACGGGTTCCAATTATGATCGGATAGAAGGGCATAAAAATGGAAGTCTAATGTTTTGTTCCCGAATTTTGCTTCGAAATACTTTTTCTATATCGTGAGATCACTCATCTCAAAATGAAATTTTGGGTAAAAAATACGTTAGTCGCTACTTAATCACAAGCCCTAATCTCTTTGAAAATTTGTAGAAAAGTGACCTTCGGTCACCGTTTCGACAATATATTTTGAACAATAAGGAATTCTTAGACGCAGACCTACTTTTTTTGAAATTTCACATTCAGAGCTTGAATTTGAATACAAATTTTTTATTATTTTGATGGAAATCGTGAGAGTTATTATTGTTTGTATTTGGCTCAGTGAGTTACCCGAAATATGGATTCCAACTATGAGCCGAAAAAAGGGCGTAAAAGTAGTAGTCGAACGTTTTGTTCCCCAATATGGGCTGGAAATATTTTTCCAATATCACAAGGTCAATCGTCTCTTAATCAAATTTTGGGTAAAAAATACGGTGGTGGCTAGTTATTCACGAGCCTTAATCGTTTTGAAAATGTGTTGAAAAGTGATCTTCTGTAAACGTTTCCACAATATCTTTTGAATGGTAAGGAATTCTTTGATGCTTTCTAAATTTTTTTGAAAGAGCACGTTCAGAGCTTAAATTTGAACAAAAATTTTGTATTTTTTAGATGGAAATCGAGATAATTAATGTCATTCTTATTTGGCCCTGCGAGTTACACAAAATACGGGTTCCGATTTTGATCCGATAGAAGGGCATAAAAATGGAAGTCTAATGTTTTGTTCCCGAAATTGGCTTCGAAATACTTTTTCTATATCGTGAGATCACTCATCTCAAAATTAAATTTTGGGTAAAAAATACGTTAGTCGCTACTTAATCACAAGCCCTAATCTCTTTGAAAATTTGAAGAAAAGTGACCTTCAGTCACCGTTTCGACAATATTTTTTGAACGGAAAAGAATTCTATGATGCGTCCTTACTTTTTTAGAATGCTCACATTAAGAGCTTGAAATTGAACACAAATTTTTTTTTTCTTTTCCGTTGGAAATCAAGAGAGTTATTATCGTTTGTATTTGGCACAGCAAGTTACCCGAAATATGGATTCCAATTTTTAGCCGAAAGAAGGGCGTAAAAGTAGAAGTCTAACATTTTGTTCCCAAATATCGGATGGAGATATTTTTCCGATATCACGAGGTCAATCTTCTTTTAATCAAATTTTGGGAAAAAAATACGTTGGCGGCTAGTTATTTATGAGCCTTAATCGCTTTGAAAATGCGTTGAAAAGTGACATTCGGTTACTTTTCCAACATAAGTTTTGAACGGTAATGAATTCTTAGACGCGGCTTGAATGTTTTAGAAAGTACACATTAGGAGCTTCAATTTCCATAAAAATTTTGTTTTTTTTTTTTTTAAATTTTTACGGAAATCCAGAGAGTTATTGTCGTTTGTATTTGGCCCAGTGAGTTACCAGAAATATGGATTCCAATTATAAGCCGATAGATGGGCGTAAAAATGGAAGTTCAACGTTTTGTTCCCGAATTTCGCTTCAAAATATTTTTTCTATATCGCGCAATCACTCATCCCAAAATCAAATTTTGGGAAAAAAAAGATGTTAGTTGCTAGTTGCTAGTAGTCGAACGTTTTGTTCCCCAATATGGGCTGGAAATATTTTTCCAATATCACAAGGTCAATCATCTCTTAATCAAATTTTGGGTAAAAAATACGGTGGTGGCTAGTTATTCACGAGCCTTAATCGTTTTGAAAATGTGTTGAAAAGTGATCTTCTGTAAACGTTTCAACAATATCTTTTGAATGGTAAGGAATTCTTTGATGCTTTCTAAATTTTTTTGAAAGAGCACGTTCAGAGCTTAAATTTGAACAACAATTTTGTATCTTTTCGATGGAAATCGAGAGAGTTATTGTCGTTCTTATTAGGCCCAGCGAGTTACCCGAAATATGGGTTCCAATTATGATCGGATAGAAGGGCGTAAAAAAGAAAGTCTAATGTTTTGTTCCCGAATTTGGCTTCGAAATACTTTTTCTATATCGCGAGATCACTCATCTCAAAATGAAATTTTGGGTAAAAAATACGTTAGTCGCTACTTAATCACGAGCCTTAATCTCTTTGAAAATGTGTAGAAAAGTGACCTTTAGTCACCGTTTCGACAATATCTTTTGAATGGAAAAGAATTCTTTGATGCGGCCTTACTTTTTTAGAACGTTCACATTAAAAGCTTGAATTTGAAAACAATTTTTTTTTTTTTCCGATGGAAATCGATAGAGTTATTGTTGTTCATATTTGGCCCAGCGAGTTACCCGAAATATGGATTCCAATTATTAGCCGAAAGAAGGGTGTAAAAGAAGAAGTCTAACATTTTGTTCCCAAATATGGGCTGGAGATATTTTTCCTATATCACGAGGTTAATCTTCTTTTAATCAAATTTTGGGAAAAAATACGTAAGTGGCTAGTTATTTATGAGCCTTAATCGCTTTGAATATGTGTTGAAAAGTGACATTCGGTTACTTTTCGACCATAAGTTTTGAACGGTAATGAATTCTTAGACGCGGCTTGACTGTTTTAGAAAGTACACATTAGGAGCTTCAATTTCAATAAAAATGTTGTATTTTTTTTTAAATTTTTACGGAAATCCAAAGAGTTATTGTCGTTTGTATTTGGCCCAGTGAGTTACCAAAAATATGGATTCTAATTATAAGTCGATAGATGGGCGTAAAAATGGAAGTTCAACGTTTTGTTCCCGAATTTCGCTTCGAAATATTTTTTCTATCTCGCGAAATCAGTCTTCTAAAAATCAAATTTTGGGGAAAAAAAGACGTTAGTTGCTTGTTCTTCACGAGCATTTGACCTTCGGTCACCGTTTAGACAATATATTTTGAACAATAAGGAACTCTTAGACGCGGACCTACTTTTTTAGAAATTTCTCATTCAGAGCTTGAATTTGAACACAAATTTTTTATTATTTTGATGGAAATCGCGAGAGTTATTATTGTTTGTATTTGGCTCAGCAAGTTACTCGAAATATGGATTCCAACTATGATCCAAAAGAAGGGCGTAAAAGTAGTAGTCGAACGTTTTGTGCCCCAATATGGGCTGGAAATATTTTTCCAATATCACGAGGTCAATCGTCTCTTAATCAAATTTGGGGTAAAAAATACGGTGGTGGCTAGTTATTCACGAGCCTTAATCGTTTTGAAAATGTGTTGAAAAGAGACCTTCTATTACAGTTTCCACCATAAATTTTGAAAGGTGAGGAATTCTAAGATGCGGCCCGAATGTTTTAGAAAGTACACATTAGGAGCTTCATTTTGAATTAAAATTTTTTATTTTGTTTGCGGAAATCTAGAGAGTTATTGTTGTTTGTATTTGACCCAACGAGTTACCAGTAATATGGGTTCTAATTATGAGCCGATAGATGGGTGTAAAAGAGGAAGTCTAACGTTTTGTTCCTGAAATTTGGCTTCGAAATATTTTTTCTATATCGCAAGATCACTCTTCTCAAAATCAAATTTTGGGTAAAAAAAATATGTCAGTAGCTAGTTATTCACGAGCCTTAATCGCTTTGAAAATGTGTTGAAAAGTGACCTTCCATAAACGTTTCGACAATATCTTTTGATTGGTAAGGAATTCTTTGATGCTTCCTGAATTTTTTTGAAAGAGCACGTTCAGAGCTTAAATTTGAACAAAAATTTTGTATTTTTTCGATGGAAATCGAGAGAATTAATGTCGTTCTTATTTGGCCCAGCGAGTTACACGAAATACGGGTTCCAATTATGATCCGATAGAAGGGCATAAAAATGGAAGTCTAATGTTTTGTTCCTAAATTTGGCTTCAAAATACTTTTTCTATATCGTGAGATCACTCATCTCAAAATGAAATTTTGGGTAAAAAATACGTTAGTTGCCACTTAATCACAAGCCTTAATCTCTTTGAAAATTTATAGAAAAGTGACCATCGGTCACCGTTTCGACAATATCTTTTGAACGGAAAAGAATTCTTTGATGCGTCCTTACTTTTTAAGAATGCACACATTAAGAGCTTGAATTTGAACACAAATTTTTTTTTTTCTTTTCCGACGAAAATCAAGAGAGTTATTATCGTTTGTATTTGGCCCAGCAAGTTACCCGAAATATGGATTCCAATTATTAGACGAAAGGAGGGCGTAAAAGTAGAAGTCTAACATTTTGTTCCCAAATATGGGCTGGAGATATTTTTCCTATATCACAAGGTCAATCTTCTTTTAATCAAATTTTGGGAAAAAAATACGTTGGCGGCTAGTTATTTATGAGCCTTAATCGCTTTGAAAATGCGTTGAAAAGTGACATTCGGTTACTTTTCGACCATAAGTTTTGAACGGTAATGAATTCTTAGACGCGGCTTGAATGTTTTAGAAAGTACACATTAGGAGCTTCAATTTCAATAAAAATTTTGTATTTTTTTTTTAAATTTTTACGGAAATGCAGAGAGTTATTGTCGTTTGTATTTGGCCCAGTGAGTTACCAGAAATATGGATTCTAATTATAAGCCGATAGATGGGCGTAAAAATGGAAGTTCAACGTTTTGTTCCCGAATTTCGCTTCAAAATATTTTTTCTATATCGCGCAATCACTCTTCCCAAAATCAAATTTTGGGAAAAAAAAGACGTTAGTTGCTGGTTATTTACGAGCATTAATCGCTTTGAAAATGTGTAGAAAAGGGACATTCGGTCACCGTTTCGACAATATATTTTGAACAATAAGGAATTCTTAGACGCAGACCTACTTTTTTAGAAATTTCACATTCAGAGCTTGAATTTGAACACAAATTTTTTATTATTTTGATGGAAATTGTGAGAGTTATTATTGTTTGTATTTGGCTCAGCGAGTTACCCAAAATATGGATTCCAACTATGAGCCGAAAGAAGGGCGTAAAAGTAGTAGTGGAACGTTTTGTTCCCCAATATGGGCTGGAAATATTTTTCCAATATCACAAGGTCAATCGTCTCTTAATCAAATTTTGGGTAAAAAATACGGTGGTGGCTAGTTATTCATGAGCCTTAATCGTTTTGAAAATGTGTTGAAAAGTGAACTTCTGTAAACGTTTCGACAATATCTTTTGAATGGTAAGGAATTCTTTGATGCTTTCTAAATTTTTTTGAAAGAGCACGTTCAGAGCTTAAATTTGAACCACAATTTTGTATCTTTTCGAAGGAAATCGAGAGAGTTATTGTCGTTCTTATTTGGCCCAGGGAGTTACCCGAAATATGGGTTCCAATTATGATCCGATAGAAGGGCGTAAAAATGGAAGTCTAATGTTTTGTTCCCGAATTTGGCTTCGAAATACTTTTTCTATATCGCGAGATCACTCATCTCAAAGTGAAATTTTGGGTAAAAAATACGTTAGTCGCTACTTAATCACGAGCCTTAATCTCTTTGAAAATGTGTAGAAAAGTGACCTTCGGTCACCGTTTCGACAATATCTTTTGAACGGAAAAGAATTCTTTGATGCGGCCTTACTTTTTTAGAACGTTCACATTAAAAGCTTGAATTTGAACACAATTTTTTTTATTTTTTTTTTTCCGATGGAAATCGATAGAGTTATTGTTGTTCGTATTTGGCCCAGCGAGTTACCCGAAATATGGATTCCAATTATTTGCCGAAAGAAGGGTGTAAAAGTAGAAGTCTAACATTTTGTTCCCAAATATGGGCTGGAGATATTTTTCCTATATCACGAGGTTAATCTTCTTTTAATCAAATTTTGGGAAAAAAATACGTGGGTGGCTAGTTATTTATGAGCCTTAATCGCTTTGAATATGTGTTGAAAAGTGACATTCGGTTACTTTTCGACCATAAGTTTTGAACGGTAATGAATTCTTAGACGTGGCTTGAATGTTTTAGAAAGTACACATTAGGAGCTTCAATTTCAATAAAAATGTTGTATTTTTTTTTAAATTTTTACGGAAATCCAAAGAGTTATTGTCGTTTGTATTTGGCCCAATGAGTTACCTGAAATATGGATTCTAATTATAAGTCGATAGATGGGCATAAAAATGGAAGTTCAGCGTTTTGTTCCCGAATTTCGCTTCGAAATATTTTTTCTATCTCGCGAAATCAGTCTTCTAAAAATCAAATTTTGGGGAAAAAAAGACGTTAGTTGCTAGTTATTCACGAGCATTAATCGCATTGAAAATATGTAGAAAAGTGACCTTCGGTCACCGTTTAGGCAATATATTTTGAACAATAAGGAATTCTTAGACGCGGACCTACTTTTTTAGAAATTTCTCATTCAGAGCTTGAATTTGAACACAAATTTTTTATTATTTTGATGGAAATCGTGAGAGTTATTATTGCTTGTATTTGGCTCAGCAAGTGACCCGAAATATGGATTCCAACTATGAGCCGAAAGAAGGGCGTAAAAGTAGTAGTCGAACGTTTTGTGCCCCAATATGGGCTGGAAATATTTTTCCAATATCACGAGGTCAATCATCTCTTAATCAAATTTGGGGTAAAAAATACGGTGGTGGCTAGTTATTCACGAGACTTAATCGTTTTGAAAATGTGTTGAAAAGAGACCTTCTATTACAGTTTCCACCATAAATTTTGAAATGTGAGGAATTCTAAGATGCGGCCTGAATGTTTTAGAAAGTACACATTAGGAGCGTCATTTTGAATTAAAATTTTTTATTTTGTTTACGGAAATCTATAGAGTTATTGTTGTTTGTATTTGACCCAACGAGTTACCAGTAATATGGGTTCTAATTATGAGCCGATAGATGGGTGTAAAAGAGGAAGTCTAACGTTTTGTTCCTGAAATTTGGCTTCGAAATATTTTTTCTATATCGCAAGATCACTCTTCTCAAAATCAAATTTTGGGTAAAAAAAATATGTTAATAGCTAGTTATTCAAGAGCCTTAATCGCTTTGAAAATGTGTTGAAAAGTGACCTTCCATAAACGCTTCGACAATATCTTTTGAATGGTAAGGAATTCTTTGATGCTTCCTGAATTTTTTTGAAAGAGCACGTTCAGAGCTTAAATTTGAACAAAAATTTTGTATTTTTTCAATGGAAATCGAGAGAATTATTGTCGTTCTTATTTGGCCCAGCGAGTTACACGGAATATTTGTTCCAATTATGATCCGATAGAAGGGCATAAAAATGGAAGTCTAATGTTTTGTTCCCGAATTTGGGTTCGAAATACTTTTTCTATATCGTGAGATCACTCATCTCAAAATGAAATTTTGGGTAAAAAATACGTTAGTCGCTACTTAATCACAAGCCTTAATCTCTTTGAAAATTTGTAGAAAAGTGACCTTCGGTCACCGTTTCGACAATATCTTTTGAACGGAAAAGAATTCTTTGATGCGTCCTTACTTTTTTAGAATGCTCACATTAAGAGCTTGAATTTGAGCACAAATATATTTTTTCTTTTCCGATGGAAATCAAGAGAGTTATTATCGTTTGTATTTGGCCCAGCAAGTTACCCGAAATATGGATTTCAATTATTAGCCGAAAGAAGGGCGTAAAAGTTGAAGTCTAACATTTTGTTCCCAAATATGGGCTGGAGATATTTTACCTATATCACGAGGACAATCTTCTTTTAATCAAATTTCTGGAAAAAAATACGTTGGCGGCTAGTTATTTATGAGCCATAATCGCTTTGAAAATGTGTTGAAAAGTGACATTCGGTTACATTTCGACCATAAGTTTTGAACGGTAATGAATTCTTAGACGCGGCTTGAATGTTTTAGAAAGTACACATTAGGAGCTTCAATTTCAATAAAAATTTTGTATTTTTTTTTTTAATTTTTACGGAAATGCAGAGAGTTATGGTCGTTGGTATTTGGCCCAGTGAGTTACCAGAAATATGGATTCTAATTATAAGTCGATAGGTGGGTGTAAAAATGGAAGTTCAACGTTTTGTTCCCAAATTTCGCTTCGAAATATTTTTTCTATCTCGCGAAATCAGTCTTCCAAAAATTAAATTTTGGGGAAAAAAAGACGTTAGTTGCTAGTTATTCACGAGCATTAATTGCTTCGAAAATGTGTAGAAAAGTGACCTTCGGTCACCGTTTAGACAATATATTTTGAACAATAAGGAATTCTTAGACGCGGACCTACTTTTTTAGAAATTTCTCATTCAGAGCTTGAATTTGAACACAAATTTTTTATTATTTTGATGGAAATCGTGAGAGTTATTATTGTTTGTATTTGGCTCAGCAAGTTACCTGAAATATGGATTCCAACTATGAGCCGAAAGAAGGGCGTAAAAGTAGTAGTCGAACGTTTTGTGCCCCAATATGGGCTGGAAATATTTTTCCAATATCACGAGGTCAATCGTCTCTTAATCAAATTTTGGGTAAAAAATACGGTGGTGGCTAGTTATTCATGAGCCTTAATCGTTTTGAAAATGTGTTCAAAAGAGACCTTCTATTACAGTTTCCACCATAAATTTTGAAAGGTGAGGAATTCTAAGATGCGGCCTGAATGTTTTAGAAAGTACACATTAGGAGCTTCATTTTGAATTAAAATTTTTTATTTTGTTTACGGAAATCTATAGAGTTATTGTTGTTTGTATTTGACCCAACGAGTTACCAGTAATATGGGTTCTAATTATGAGCCGATAGATGGGTGTAAAGGAGGAAGTCTAACGTTTTGTTCCTGAAATTTGGCTTCGAAATATCTTTTCTATATCGCAAGATCACTCTTCTCAAAATCAAATTTTGGGTAAAAAAATATGTTAGTAGCTAGTTATTCACGAGCCTTAATCGCTTTGAAAATGTGTTGAAACGCGACCTTCCAGAAACGTTTCAACAATATCCTTTGAATGGTAAGGAATTCTTTGATGCTTCCTGAATGTTTTTGTAAGAGCACGTTCAGAGCTTAAATTTGAACAAAAATTTTGTAATTTTTCGATGGAAATCGAGAGAATTATTGTCGTTCTTATTTGGCCCAGCGAGTTACACGGAATATGGGTTCCAATTATGATCTGATAGAAGGGCATAAAAATGGAAGTCCAGTGTTTTGTTCCCGAATTTGGCTTCGAAATACTTTTTCTATATCGTGAGATCACTCATCTCAAAATGAAATTTTGGGTAAAATATACGTTAGTCGCTACTTAATCACAAGCCTTAATCACTTTGAAAATTTGTAGAAAAGTGACCTTCGGTCACCGTTTCAACAATATCTTTTGAATGGAAAAGAATTCTTTGATGCGTCCTTACTTTTTTAGAATGCTCACATTAAGAGCTTGAATTTGAACACAAATTTTTTTTTTTTCTTTTCCGATGGAAATCAAGAGAGTTATTATCGTTTGTATTTGGCCCAGCAAGTTACCCGAAATATGGATTCCAATTATTAGCTGAAAGAAGGGCGTAAAAGTAGAAGTCTAACTTTTTGCTCCCAAATATGGGCTGGAGATATTTTTCCTATATCACGAGGTCAGTCTTTTTTTAATCAAATCTTGGGAAAAAAATACGTTGACGGCTAGTTATTTATGAGTCATAATCGCTTTGAAAATGTGTTGAAAAGTGACATTCGGTTACTTTTCGACCATAAGTTTTGAACGGTAAAGAATTCTTTGACGCGGCTTGAATGTTTTAGAAAGTACACATTAGGAGCTTCAATTTCAATAAAAACTTTGTATTTTTTTTTTTAATTTTTACGGAAATCCAGAGAGTTATTGTCGTTTGTATTTGGCCTAGTGAGTTACCAGAAATATGAATTCTAATTATAGGTCGATAGATGGGCGTAAAAATGGAAGTTCAACGTTTTGTTCCCGAATTTCGCTTCGAAATATTTTTTCTATATCGTGAAATCACTCTTCCCAAAATCAAATACTGGGAAAAAAAATACGTTAGTTGCTAGTTATTTACGAGCATTAATTGCTTTGAAAATGTGTAGAAAAGTGACATTTGGTCACCGTTTCGACAATATATTTTGAACAATAAGGAATTCTTAGACGCAGATCTACTTTTTTAGAAATTTCACACTCAGAGCTTGAATTTGAACACAAATTTTTTATAATTTTGATGGAAATCGTGAGAGTTATTATTGTTTGTATTTGGCTCAGCGAGTTACCCGAAATTTGGATTCCAACTATGAGCCGAAAGAATGGCGTAAAAGTTGTAGTCGAACGTTTTGTTCCTCAATATGGGCTGGAAATATTTTCCCAATATCACGAGGTCAATCGTCTCTTAATCAAATTTTGGGTAAAAAATACGTTGGTGGCTAGTTATTCACGAGCCATAATCGCATTGAAAATGTTTTGAAAAGTGACCTTCGGTTATCGTTTTCACCATAAGTTTTCAATGGAAAGGAAATCTTAGATGCGGCCTGAATGTTTAAGAAAGTACACATTAGGAGCTTCAATTTGAATAAAAATTTTGTATTTTTTTTGGAAATCGAGAGAGTTATTGTCGTTTGTATTTGGCCCAGCGAGTTACCAGAAATATGGATTCTAATTATGAGTCGATAGATGGGCGTAAAAATGGAAGTCTAACGTTTTGTTCCCGAATTTGGATTCGAAATATTTTTTCTATAACTCGAGATCACACATCACGGAATCAAATTGTGGATAAAAAATACGTTAGTGGCTTGTTATTCACGAGCCTTAATCACTTTGAAAATCTGTTGAAAAGTGACCTTCGGTCACCATTTCGACAATATCTTTTGAAAGGTAAGGAATTCTTAGACGTGTCCTTACTTTTTTAGAAAAATCACATTCAGTGCTTGAATTTGAACTCAAATTTTGTATTTTTTCGATGGAGATCGAGAGAGGTATTGTTGTTTGTATTTGGCCCAGAGACTTACCCGAAATGTGGGTTCCAATTATGAGCCGAAAGAAGGGCGTAAAAGTAGAAGTCTAACGTTTTCTTCTCGAACATGGTCTGGAAATATTTTTCCAACATCACGAGGTCAATCGTCTCTTAATCAAATTTTGGGTAAAAAATACGTTGGTGGCTAGTTATTCACGAGCCTTAATCGCTTTGAAAATGTGTTGAAAAGCGACCTTCTATAACATTTCGACAATATCTTTTGAACAGTAAGGAATTCTTTGACGTGGCCTGCATGTTTTTGAAAGAACACATTTGGAGCATAAATTTGAACAAAAATTTTGCATTTTTTCTATGGAAATCGAGAGAGTTATTGTCGTTCTTATTTGGCCTAGTGAGTTACCCGAAATATGGATTCCAATTATGAGCCGATAGAAGGGCGTAAAAATGGAAGTCTAATGTTTTGTTCCCAAATTTTGCTTCGAAATACTTTTTCTATATCGCGAGATCACTCATCTCAAAATCAAATTTTGGGTAAAAAATACGTTAGTTGCTACTTAATCACGAGCCTTAATCTCTTTGAAAATGTGTAGAAAAGTGACCATTGGTCATTGTTTGGACAATATCTTATGAACGGTAAGGAATTCATAGACGCGGCTTTACGTTTTTAGAAAGTTTACAGTCAGAGCTTGAATTTGAACACAAATTTTGTATTCTTTTGACGGAAATCAAGAGAGTTATTGTTGTTTGTATTTGCCCCAGCAAGTTACCCGAAATATGGATTCCAATTATGTGCCAATTGAAGGGCGTAAAAGTAGAAGTCGAACATTTTGTTCCCGAATATGGGCTGGAAATAATTTTCCAATATCACGAGGTCAATCATCTGTTAATCAAATTTTGGGTAAAAAATACGTTGGTGGCCAGTTATTCATGAGCCTTAATCGCATTGAAATTGTGTTGAAATGTGACCTTCGGTTACCGTTTTCACCGTAAGTATTGAATGAAAAGGAAATCTTAGACGCGGCCCGATTGTTTTAGAAAGTACACATTCGGAGCTTCAATTTGAATAAAAATTTTGTATTTTTTTAAGGAAATCATGAGAGTTATATTCGTTTGTCTTTGGCCCAGTGAGTTACCAAAAATAGGGATTCTAATTATGAGCCGATAGATGGGCGTAAAAATGGAAGTCTAACGTTTTGTTCCCGAATTTGACTTCGAAATGTTTTTTCTATATCACGAGATCACTTTTCTCAAAATCAAATTTTGGGTAGAAAAATATGTTAGTTGCTAGTTATTCACGAGCTTTAATCACTTTGAAAATGTGTTGAAAAGTGACCTTCTATAAACGTTTCGACAATATCTTTTGAATGGTAAGGAACTCTTTGATGCGGCCTGAATGTTTTTGAAAGAACACATCAGAGCTTAAATTTGAACAAAAATTTTGTATTTTTTCTATGGAAATCGAGAGAGTTATTGTCGTCTTTATTTGGCCTAGTGAGTTACCCGAAATATGGATTCCAATTATGAGCCGATAGAAGGGTGTAAAAATGGAAGTCTAAAGTTTTGTTCCCGAATTTGGGTTCGAAATACTTTTTCTATATCGCGAGATCACTTATCTCAAAACCAAATTTTCGGTAAAAAATACGTTAGTTGCTACTTAATCACGAGCCTTAATCTCTTTGAAAATGTGTGGAAAAGTGACCTTCGGTCACTGTTTCGACAATATCTTATGAACGGTAAGGAATTCTTGGACGCCGTCTTACTTTATTACAAACGTCACAGTCAGAACTTGAATATGAACACAAATTTTGTATTTTTTCGACGAAAATCGAGAGAGTTATTGTTGTTTGTATTTGGCCCAACGAGTTCCCCGAAATGTGGATTCCAATTATGTGCCCAAAGAAGGGCGTAAAAGTAGAAGACTAACGTTTTGTTCCCGAATATGGGCTGGAAATATTTTCCTACATCACGAGGTCATTCGTCTCTTAATCAAATTTTGGGTAAAAAATACGTTGGTGGCTAGCTATTTACGAGCCTTAATCGCTTTGAAATTGTGTTGAAAAGTGACCTTCGGTTACCATTTCGACCGTAAGTTTTGAATGGTATTGAATTCCTAGATGCGGCCAGAATGTTTTAGAAAGTACACATTAGTAGCATCAATTTGAATAAAAATTTTATATTTTTTTGACGGAAATCAAGAGAGTTGTTGTCGTTTATATTTGGCCCAGCGAGTTACCAGAAATATAGATTCTAATTATGAGCCGATAGATGGGCGTAGAAATGGAAGTCTAACGTTTTGTTTCTGAATTTTGCTTCGAAATATTTATTCTATATTGCGAGATCACTCTTCTCAAAACCAAATTTTGGGTAAAAAAATATGTTAGTTGCTAGTTATCCACAAGCCTTAATTGCTTTGAAAATGTGTTGAAAAGCGACTTTCTATAACCATTTCGACAATATCTTTTGAATGGTAAGGAATTCTTTGACACGGCTTGAATGTTTTTGATGGAACACATTCGGAGCTTGAATTTGAACTAAAATTTTGTATTTTTTTGATGGAAATCGAGAGTGTTATTTTCGTTTGTATTTGGCCCAGCGAATTACACTAAATATGGATTCCAATTATGAGCCGATAGAAGGGCGTAAAATTGGAAGTCTAATGTTCCCGAATTTGGATTCGAAATATTTTTTCTATAACTCGAGATCACACATCACGGAATCAAATTGTGGATAAAAAATACGTTAGTGGCTTGTTATTCACGAGCCTTAATCACTTTGAAAATCTGTAGAAAAGTGACCTTCGGTCACCATTTCGACAATATCTTTTGAAAGGTATGGAATTCTTAGACGTGTCCTTACTTTTTTAGAAAAATCACATTCAGTGCTTGAATTTGAACTCAAATTTTGTATTTTTTCGATGGAGATCGAGAGAGGTATTGTTGTTTGTATTTGGCCCAGAGACTTACCCGGAATGTGGGTTCCAATTATGAGCCGAAAGAAGGGCGTAAAAGTAGAAGTCTAACGTTTTGTTCCCGAACATGGTCTGGAAATATTTTTCCTACATCACGAGGTCAATCGTCTCTTAATCAAATTTTGGGTAAAAAATACGTTGGTGGCTAGTTATTCACGAGCCTTAATCGCTTTGAAAATGTGTTGAAAAGTGACCTTCAATAACATTTCGACAATATCTTTTGAACAGTAAGGAATTCTTTAACGTGGCCTGCATGTTTTTGAAAGAACACATTTGGAGCTTAAATTTGAACAAAAATTTTGTATTTTTTCTATGGAAATCGAGAGAGTTATTGTCGCTTGTATTTGGTCCAGCGAATTACCCGAAATATGGATTCCAATTATGACCCGATAGAAGGGCGTAAAAATGGAAGTCTAACGTTTTGTTCCCGACTTTGGCTTCGAAATACTTTATGTATATTGCAAGGTCACTCATCTCAAAATCAAATTTTGGGTAGAAAATACGTTAGTTGCTACTTAATCACGAGCCTTAATCGCTTTGAAAATGTGTTTAAAAGTGGCCATCGATAACCGTTTCAACAATAACTTTTGAACGGTACGGAATTCTTTGACGCGGCTTGATTGTTTTTGATAGAACACATTCAGAGCTTTAATTTAATCAAAAATTTCGTATTTTTTTTATGGAAATCGAGAGATTTATTTTCGTTTGTATTTGGCCCGGCGTGTTACTCGAAATATGGATTCCAATTATGAGCTGAAAGAAGGGCGCCAAACTGGAAGTCTGACGTTTTGTTCCCGAATTTGGCCTGGAAATATTTTTCCTATATCACGAGGTCAATCATATCTTAATCAAATTTTTGGTGAAAAATACGTTGCTGGCAAGTTATTCATGAGCCTTAGGCACTCTGAAAATGTGTTGAAAATTGACCTTCGATTACCGTTTCGACCATAAGTTTTGAGCGGTAAGGAATTCTTAGACGTGGCCTGAATTCTTTAAAAAGTACACATTAGGAGCTTCAATTTGAATAAAAATTTTGTATTTTTTTTACGAAAATCGAAAGAGTTATTATCATTTGTATTTGGCCTAGCGAGTTACCAGAAATATGTAATCTAATTATGAGCTAATAGATTGGCGTAAAAATGGAAGTCTAACGTTTTGTTCCCGAATTTGGCTTCAAAATATTTTTTCTATATCGCAAGATCACTCTTCTCAAAATCAAATTTTGGGTAGAAAAATATGTTAGTTGCTAGTTATTCACGAGCCTTAATTGCTTTGAAATTGTGTTGAAAAATGACCTTCAACAACCGTTTCGTCAATAGATTTTGAACAGTAACGAATTCTTTGACACGGCCTGAATGTTTTTGAAAGAACACATTTGGAGCTTGAATTTGAACAAAAGTTTTGTATTTTTTCAATGGAAATCGAGAGAGTTATTGTCATTTGTATTTGGCCCTACGAGTCACCCGAAACATGGATTCCAATTATGAGCCGATAGAAGGGCGTAAAAATGGAAGTCTAATGTTTTGTTCCCGAATTTGGATTCGAAATATTTTTTCTATATCGTGAGATCACTCATCTCAAAATCAAATTGTGGGCAAAAAGTACGTTAGTGGCTAGTTATTCACGAGCCTTAATCGCTTTGAAAATGTGTGGAAAAGTAACCTTCCGTCACCGTTTTGACAATATCTTTTGAACGGTTAGGAATTCTTAGATGCGGCCTGAATGTTTTAGAAATTACACATTAGGAGCTTCAATTTGAATAAAAATTTTGTTTTGTTTTTTTTTTTTTTAACGGAAATCGAGAGATTTATTTTCATTTGTATTTGGCCCAGCAAGTTACTTGAAATATGGATTCTAATTATGAGCCGATAGATGGGCGTAAAAATGGAAGTCTAACGTTTTGTTCCCGAATTTGGCTTCGAAATATTTTTTCTATATCGCAAGATCACTCTTCTCAAAATCAAATTTTGGGTAAAAGAATATGTTAGTTGGTAGTTATTCACGAGCCTTAATTGCTTTGAAAATGTGTTGAAAAGTGACCTTCTATAACTGTTTCGGCAATATCTTTTGAACGGTAAGGAATTCTTTGACGCAGCTTGAATGTTTTTGAAAGAACACATTCGGAGCTTGAATTTGAACAAAAATTTTGTATTTTTTCAGTGGAAATCGAGTGAGTTATTGTCGTTCTTATTTGGCCCAGTGAGTTACCCGAAATATGGATTCCAATTATGAGCCGATAGAAGGGTGTAAAAATGGAAGTCTAAAGTTTTGTTCCCGAATTTGGCTTCGAAATACTTTTTCTATATCGCGAGGTCACTCATCTCAAAATCAAATTTTGGGTAAAAAAATACGTTAGTTGCTACTTAATCATGAGCCTTAATCTCTTTGAAAATGTGTAGAAAAGTGACCTTCAGTCACCGTTTCGACAATATCTTATGAACGATAAGGAATTCTTAGACGCAGCCTGAATGTTTTTTAAAGAACACATTTGGAGCTTGAATTTGAAAAAAAAAATCCTATTTTTTCAATGGAAATCGAGAGAGTTATTGTTGTTTGTATTTGGCCCAACGTGTTACCCGAAATATGGATTCCAACTATTAGCCGATTGAAGGGCGTAAAAAAGGAAGTCTAACGTTTTGTTCCTGAATTTGCCTTCGAAATATTTTTTCTATCTTGCGAGATCACTCATCTCAAAATCAAATTTTGGGTAAATCACTTTGAAAATGTGTAGAAAAGTGACATTTGGTCACCGTTTCGACAATATCTTTTGAACGGTAAGGAATTCTTTGATGCGGCCTTACATTTTTAGAAAGTTCACATTCAGAGCTTGTATTTGAACACAAATTTTGTATTTTTTCGATGGAAATTGATAGAGTTATGTTTGGTTGTATTTGGCCCAGCGAGTTACCCGAAATATGGATTCCAATTATGAGCCGAAAGAACGGCGTTAAAGTATTAGTCTAACGTTTTGTTCCTGAATTTTGGCTGGAAATATTTTTCCCATATCACGAGGTCAATCATCTCTTAATCAAATTTTAATTAAAAAATACGTTGTTGGCTAGTTATTCACGAGCTTGAATCGCTTTGAAAATGTGTTGAAAAGTGACCTTCCGTTACCGTTTCGACCCTAAGTTTTGAACGGTAAGGAATTCTTAGACACGGCCTAAATGTTTTTGAAAGTACTCATTAGGAGCTAGAATTTGAACAAAAATTTTGTATTTTTTTGACGAAAATCGAGAGAGTTATTTTCGTTTGTATTTGGCCTAGCGAGTTACCTAAAATATGGATTCCAATTATGAGCCGATAGAAAGGCGCAAAAATGGATGTCTAACATAATATTCGCGAATTTGGCTTCGAAATATTTTTTCTATATCGTGAGATCACTCATCCCAAATTCAAATTTTGAGTAAAAAATATGTTAGTGGCTAGTTATTCACAAGCCTTAATCGCTTTGAAAATGTGTTGAAAAGTGACATTCGATAACCATTTCAACAATAACTTTTGAACGGTAAGGAATTCTTTGCTGTGGCCTGAATGTTTTTGAAAGAACACATTAGGAGCTTGAATTTGAACTCAAATTTTGTATTTTTTCGATGGACATCGAGAGAGTTATTGTTGTTTTTTTTTTTGGCCCATCGAGTTACCCGGAATATAGATTCCAATTATGAGCCGAAAGAAGGCGTCAAAGTGGAAGTCTAACGTTTTTTTCCTGAATTTGGGTTGGAAATATTTTTCCTATATCATGAGGAAAATCATCTCTTTATCAAATTTTGGGTAAAAAATACGTTGGTGGCTAGTTATTCACGAGTACTAATCACTTTGAAAATGTGTTGAAAATTGACCATCGGTTACCGTTTCAACCATAAGTTTTAAACGGTAAGGAATTCTTTGATGCGGCCTGAATGTTTTTGAAAGAACACATTTAGAGCTTGAATTTGAACTCAAATTTTGTATTTTTTCGATGGACATCGAGAGAGTTATTGTGTTTGTTTTTGGCCCATCGAGTTACTCGGAATAAAGATTCCAATTATGAGTTGATAGAAGGGCGTTAAAATGGAAGTCCAACATTTTGTTCCCAAATTTGGCTTGGAAATATTTTTCCTATATCACGAGGTCAATCATCTCAAAATCAAATTTTGGGTAAAAAATACGTTAGCGGCTAGTTATTCGCGAGCCTTAATCGCTTTGAAAATGTGTTGAAAAGTGACCTTTGGTCACCTTTTCGACAATAACTTTTGAACAGTATGGAGTTCTTTGACGTGGTCTTAATGGTTTTGAAAGTACACATTCGGACCTTGAATTTCAACACAAATTTTGTATTTTTTCAATGGAAATCGAGAGAGTTATTGTCGCTTGTATTTGGCCCAACGAGTTACCCAAAATATGGATTCCAATTATGTGCCGATAGAAGGGCGTAAAAATGGATGTCTAACATTTTGTTCCCAAGTTTGGCTTGGAAACATTTTTTCAATATCGCGAGATCACTCATCTGAAAATCAAATTTTGGGTAAAAATACGTTAGTGGCTAGTCATTCATGAGCCTTAATCGCTTTGAAAATGTGTTGAAAAGTGACCTTCAATCACCTTTTCAACAATAGCTTTTGAACGGTAAATAATTATTAGATGCGGCCTAAATGTTTTAGAAAGTACACATTCGGAGCTTGAATTTGAACCCAAATTTTGTATTTTTTCAATGGAAATCGAGAGAGTTATTGTCGTTTGTATTTGGCCAAGCGAGTTACCCAAAATATGGATACCAATTATGAGCCGATAGAAGGGCGTAAAAATGGAAGTCCAACATTTTGTTCCCTAATTTGGCTTGGAAATATTTTTTCTATATAATGAGATCAGTCATCTCAAAACCAAATTTTGGGTAAAAAATACGATAGCGGCTAGTTATTTGCTAGCCTTAATCACTTTGAAAATGTGTTGAAAAGTGACCTTTGGTCACCGTTTCGAAAATATCTTTTGAACGGTAAGCAATTCTTAGATGTGGCTTGAGTGTTTTAGAAAGTGCACATTCGGAGCTTGAATTTGAATACAAATTTTGTATTTTTTCGATGGAAATCGAGAGTGTTATTGTCTTTTGTATTTGGCCCTGCGAGTTACCTAAAATATGGATTCCAATTATGTGCCGATAGAAGGGCGTAAAAATGGATGTCTAACGTTTTGTTCCCAAATTTGGCTTGGAAATATTTTTTCTATATCGTGAGATCACTTATCTCAAAATCCAATTTTGGGTAAAAAATACGTTATTGGCTAGTTATTCACGAGCCTTAATCGCTTTGAAAATGTGTTGTAAAGTGACCTTTGGTCACTATTTCGACAATAACTTTTGAACGGTAAGCAATTATTAGATGCGGCTTGAATGTTTCAAAAAGTACACATTCAAAGCTTGAATTTGAACATAAATTTTGTATTTTTTCGATGGAAATCAAGAGAGTTATTGTTATTTGTATTTGGCCCAACTAGTTACCTGAAATATGGATTCCAATAGTGTGCCGATAGAAAGGCGTAAAAATGGATGTCTAATGTTTTGTTTCAAAATTTGCCTTGGAAATATTTTTTCTATATCGCGAGATCAGTCATCTCATAATCAAATTTTTGGTAAAAAATACGTTAGTGGCTAGTTATTCACGAGCCTTAATCATTTTGAAAATGTGTTGAAAAGTGACATTCGGTGACCATTTCGACAATAACTTTTGAACGGTAAGCAATTATTAGATGCGGCTTGAATGTTTTAGAAAGTACACATTCAAAGCTTGAATTTGAACATAAATTTTGTATTTTTTCGATGGAAATCGAGAGAGTTATTGTTATTTGTATTTGGCCCAACTAGTTACCTGAAATATGGATTCCAATAGTGAGCCGATAGAAAGGCGTAAAAATGGATGTCTAATGTTTTGTTTCAAAATTTGCCTTGGAAATATTTTTTCTATATCGCGAGATCAGTCATCTCATAATCAAATTTTTGGTAAAAAATACGTTAGTGGCTAGTTATTCACGAGCCTTAATCATTTTGAAAATGTGTTGAAAAGTGACATTCGGTGACCGTTTCGACAATAACTTTTGAACGGTAAGCAATTATTAGATGCGGCTTGAATGTTTTAGAAAGTACACATTTGAAGCTTGAATTTGAACATAAATTTTGTATTTTTTCGATGGAAATCGAGAGAGTTATTGTCATTTGTATTTGGCCCATCTAGTTACCCAAAATATGGATTGCAATAGTGAGCCGATATAAAGGTGTAAAAATGGATGTCTAACGTTTTGTTCCCAAGTTTGCCTTGGAAATATTTTTTCTATATCGCGAGATCAGTCATCTTAGAATCAAAATTTTGGTAAAAAATACGTTAGTGGCCAGTTATTCATGAGCCTTAATCACTTTGAAAATGTGTTGAAAATTGACATTCGGTCACCATTTCGACAATAACTTTTGTACAGTAAGCAATTCTTAGTTGCAGCCTGAAATTTTTAGAAAGTACACATTCAAGCATGTGGTGAATGCATCAATCATCTTCATTATGTCTCCAATGTTAGACACAGCTTCTCCCCCTTTCGATTGCTTGGGGTTCCCTTTATCCTCTCTTTGTCGACTTGGCCTTTGATAGTTGTCATTCTTTAATGCCTAAAGCTTACGACAATTCGTTCTAGTGTGTCCTTGAATTCCACAATGATGGAAAAAATGTTGAGTTTTCACACCTTTTTGTGACTTTGGGAGTGATTTCCCTTGAGCCTTAGGTTTGACCACTGATTGGTTAGGAGGCTTAGTCAAAAACCATTGGTCAGTCACATTCCGCTTCTTCTCCGCCTTCACTTTCTCAACAGTAGTGATTTCCACCATTAGTTCTTTGGCTTTCACAAACTTCATATCCTTGGACACTTTGACACTTGAACTGCTCTCTCCGGTGTATCCCAATCCGCTTTTGTCGGAGAAAGGTTTTTGATGAGCAAGCACTTCATCAAGCTTTTTGGAGGAGACCCGCTCTACTTTTGCATTGGCTTGAATTACCTCTAGCTCAAGAAATTTTATCTTTGAGTAGGCTTCAGTCAGCTCTCCATTCAGTGTCTCGACTTCACACTTAGTCTCCTTGTATCGGACTAAAAGACTCTTGTAGTCTTGCTCTGCTCTCTTCATTTTCTTAATGGCTGCTTTAGCCACTTTTGCATATTCATCGGTCTTCTCAAAGAGGGAATTGTTGGTCTCTTGCAGTCACACTATTCTTTCATCTTCCTCATCATTAAATTCCTCCACTATCCTCATTGACTCCAATCCAGTCTATTCACCAAGCTCTTCCACTAGCACACTCAAATCATCTGAAGATTCCACAGGAGCAATGGTCATGAATGCAGAGAAATTTCCATCTCCATCATAGCTTTCATCTGAATCTGAATTAGAAGAGTATGAATCACTAAGAGTAGTGGCATACACCTTGCCCTTCCCTCTCAAATAATTGGAACACTCTTTCTTAAGATGTCCATGTCTGTTGCATTCAAAGCACGTGATTCCTTGAGAGGATTGAGACTCCTTCCCATCTTTCCTCTTGAAGTCCTTTTTCTCCTTTTCGAAACTTGGGAATTTTCCCTTCTCAAATTTTCCATTCTTCTTGAACTTCAAGAATTTTCAGAAATTCTTCACAAGATATGCCACATCTTTCTCGATCTCATCCTCATCCGATGAGTTGTGAGCTTCCACCCTCTCATTGATCGTCTTTAGAGTAAGAGATTTGCTATTTCTTTGTGAAGGTAGAGACAGCTCATATGTTTGAAGTGAGCCAATTAGCTCTTGAACTTTGATATCAGTGGCGACGCCACGTACAGCTTAGGGTGTTCCAAGAACACCCAGACCTGAAAAAAATTATTAAAAAAAAAATTATATTTAAGCTGTATTAGGAACACCCTCAAATTAAAAAAAAAAAAAAATGTAACAGAGCAAAGCCAAAATATATCTGTTCAACTTTCAAGCAAAAAAAAAAAATTTGTAATAGAGCCAAGCCCACGGCAAGCCCAACAGAGCTAACCCACCCATGGATTCTCAAAAAAAAAAAAGTCCAACACAAGAGAATCAGAAATCAAACCCACCATACCCACGATCACGTTGCTGGTAGAGAAAGCAAAGAAAACCAAACCCCAATACAGTCTCTATAGAGCGAAAGTAAAACAAACTCTAATACTGTGTTTATCAAAAAATAAAAATAAAATAAAATAAATAAACCCAATACAAAGCCTTTGTACCAAAACCAAACCAAAAAAACCCCAATACTCACTCGTCGTCACCGTAGCTCGCTTCTCGTCGTCGTCGTTGCTCGCTTGCTCGCCCTTCGTCGTCGTCGCTCGTCGTTCGCCCCTCATCACAGATTGTAGATCATAGATCACTCTGCTCCGGTGCTCGGTGCTCCCTCCCTCAAGGTATTTCTCTCTCTTTTTCCCTCTCACTCTCAGTCTCTTAGTCTTTCCCTCTTTATCTCACTGAAAGTCTGAAATGAAAACTAAATTAATGAATGTCTCTCTCTTAGTCTCTTTATTCTAGTCTAACTCAGTAACTCCCTCTCTCTCTCTCTCTCTCTCTCTCTCTCTCTCTCTCTCTCTCTCTCTGTGATTGGCTAGCCAAATGTATGAGCTTTATTTATATTTTTCTTTTTGCCTGTTTTTTGTCTTTTTGAATTTGGCTTTATCTTATCCGTTGGTGTTGGTCAGTGTGTGTTGGTATTGGTGAGATATTAATTGTCTTTTAGTGTAATGTGTATTGTGATTTGTGATTGTGAAATTTTTTGATTGGCAGGCTATTGACTATTGTGATTGAGGCATCAGGCATGAGGCTTGTGCTTGTCTGTTGAGTGGGGTGGGGGGTAGATGGGCTGATGGGCACATGGGGCCGGGTAAACAATAATTAAAGCAATATAATGTGCTACACATTACACTACTTTAATTATTGTGCTACACATGGGATGTGTAATGTCCGGCTCTTTTAGTGTAATGTGCTAAAAGGCTAAACAATATAACAAATTAAAGCAGTATAATTAATGACAAACAAATTAAAGCAATATAGTTTATTATTATGTTAAACAACAATAATTAAAGCTATATAATTAACCAATACATTATAAAAGAAAAATAACTTAAATTATGTTAGGCTAAATAATAATTAATAATTTTAAAATTAATGAAATAACAATATAACAAATTATAGTTTATAAAAGACAAAAGAATTAATGAAACAACTAAACAAAAATAATTAATAATTTTATTAATATTTCAAATGAACTTGTAGTTTATTGCTTATTCTTTTGCTAGAATTATGGACAAATATTTGATAAGAAAACTACGTACCCAAGATTCATCTCCTATGCAAGATTCATCTCCTGTTCAAGATTCATTTCCTGTGCAAGATTCATCTTCATCTTCTAAGCGAATTTGTGTTGACTTTAACTTAGAAAATCTTCCTTCAGGTCCTGGGCTACAACAAAAGATATCATCTTATCATCCTAATAATCATGATGAAATAAGAAGACATTATTTAACAAAAGGCCCTTGTCAACCTGTTCTTCAGGATTACCTTGTATCATATTTTTCTGAAAAGCCCCGTCGATTTAGATCCAAATGGTATGTAAATAGAAAGTGGTTGGAATATAGTATAGACAAGGATGCGGCATTTTGTTTTTATTGCTACCTATTTGGGCGGCAAGATGTTGGTAAGCAAGGAGGAGGTGAGACTTTTGTAACGAAAGGATTCAAACTTTGGAATCAGCTTGCGAAGTTAGATTCCCATGTTGAAGGAGTTAATAGTGCTCATAACCAAGTTGTCAAGAAGAGTGAAGATCTACTAAAGGAAAAGCAACACATTCAAAGTGTTTTGGTTAAGCAATCAAATAAAGATAAACTTGATTGTTGGGTTCAATTAAATGCAATAGTTGATTGCATAAGATTCCTTTTATGCTGGGGATTAGCTTTTCATGGTCACGATGAATCTCAAGGTTCAAGTGATAAAGGAAATTTTCTTCAGCTTCTGCAATTTTTGGGGGATCACAATGAATCCATCAATGAAGTGTTGCAAACAGCTCCGAAAAATTGCAAGCTTACCTACTCGGATATTCAAAAAGACATTGTGAATGCAATTGCACGTGAAACATCCAAAGCCATCATCAAGGATCTTGACAATGGGTTCTTTTCAATATTAGTTGATAAGTCACATGATATCTCAGTGAAAGAACAAATGTCCCTCGTTCTTCTTTATGTGAATAAAAAAGGAATTATTATAGAGCGGTTCCTTGGTATTGTACATGTTGCAAGTACCATTGCTTTGTCACTCAAATGTGCTATTGAATGTTTACTTTGTGAACATAATTTGAGTTTGTCAATCCTACGTGGGCAAGGTTATGACGGGGCTAGTAATATGCAAGGTGATATCAATGGTCTAAAAACTTTAATTTTGAAAGAGAATAAGTCAGCATTTGATGTCCATTGTTTTGCTCATCAACTTCAATTGACACTTGTTGCCGTTGCTAAAAATCACATTAACATTGCTAAATTTTTTTATGTGATTAGTAATTTAGTAACTGTTGTTGGAGGCTCTTGTAAGAGACGAGATGCTCTTCAAGATGCACAATTTGCCAAAATTAAAGAAGATTTAAAGAATGGTGTACGTAGAAGTGGGCAAGGTTTGAATCAAGAGACAAATCTTAAATGCCCTGGTGATAACGTTGAGGATCATATTATGGGACTATTCTCAACTTGATTTTGATGTTCTCTGCTGTTGTTGATGTACTTGAGATTATTGAAAAAGATGGCCTCTCCGACCAAAAAGTTGTAGCTCGATCTATTATGAGATCAATTCTATCTTTTGAATTTGCCTTTACTCTACACTTGATGAAAAACATTTTAGGGATCACAAATGAGTTGTCAATAGCATTGCAAAAAAAAAAAAAAAAAAATCAAGATATAGTAAATGCTATGGATCTTGTTAAAGTGTCTAAGCAACAATTGCAAGTGATGAGAGATGATGAATGGAAATCTTTATTGATTGAAGTGTCTTCATTTTGTACCACACATGATATTTCTATCTTGAACATGGATGAAATATTTGTAGTTAGTCGGAGGCCATGACGCAACACTCAACAAAATACAAATTTACATCATTATCGTGTTGAGCTATTCTACACAGTCATAGATATGCAACTTCAAGAGCTTAACAACCATTTTTTTTAGGCGAATACCGATTTGCTACATTGTATGGCTTGCTTGAATCTAAGTAATTCATTTGTGGCTTTCGATAAGGAAAAGTTAATACGTCTAGCTAAGTTCTATCCCTCTGATTTTCTTGGGACAGATATTTTGGCACTTGACTCTCAACTACAGAATTACATTTTTGATATGCGTAGCAACAACTTCTTTTTAGAGCTTCAAGGAGTTAGTGAACTTGCTAAAAAGTTAGTGAGCACAAGGAAGCATGAGACTTATCCCTTAGTTTATTTGCTTGTGAAGTTAGCTTTAACCCTTCCAATTGCTACTGCAACAATAGAGAGAAGTTTTTTAACAATGAAATATATAAAGAATGAATTGCGCAATCGAATGAGAGATCAGTGGATGAATGATTGCTTGATTGTGTATATTGAAAAAGATGTAGCTTGTAGCATTGATAATGAGACTATCAAGCAACGATTTCAAAATATGAAAACTCGTAGAAGGCAATTGTAAATTTTATGTATTTGCATGTTTTTTGATTGTTGTTGTTATCAATATATAAAATTTTCTTTTTATTAAATTGTGTAATTTATGCTTGTTGAGGAATAACCTGACAAAATTTCCTCGAGTCGCCACTGTCCTTTGGGCATAATTGCTTTTTCCAACTATGCATTTTAAAGTTTGTTTCTTTTAGATGCATCTAAGTTTGCAATATGTGCGAGTTTACTTGAAATTTTTAGATTTTGATCCATCCCTTATAATAATTTTGGTACTTTGTGTTCTACTTTCTTTTTATTTTTGTTGGTTTAGTTTGCCATTGGTGGTGGAACTGGAATAGTAATGCAATTGCTTTAGTGAAAATAGAGAGTTGAAGTAAATAGAGACTATGAAAACAAAGAGATGATGGATTATTGGACTGGTGGCAATGGAGGAAATAGTGGCAGGTATTGTCCATATGCTCCTTCATTGCCACTATGCACATAATCTATAGTCACTGACGTTTTCTTTATTCAGCATACATTGAGTTATGCCTAAAAGTCTCTTAGATATGTTGAGAGTATTGGAGAACAGGTTCTGGTAGACATCATTGTATGATAGTTGGGGTGCAATTCTTTTGTGAATTATATAGACTAAAAGGGGTCTCCTTTGGAGTTGAAATTGTTTTTATTATGTTCTATATAAGATTGAATGTTTGCCTTAATTATTCATTCTTGTTCTCATATGCTGAAATTTTTGGACTTTTGTACTTCTAAATGATTTTATTAGCTACCCTCTAACACTTATTGTGTACTTGGGCTATGATGTTTCTATTTTTTGAATAAGAAATTTTGTTATAAAAAAATAGATATTGAAATATGTAGTAAGTTGAGAAAGAGATATTATTATTTTTGTTTCCTTTTTTTTTTTTTTTTTTGATAAGTAAGAAAGAAGTATATTCAAAAGGCTACCTCATGAAAACAGAGGCAGAATAGAAAATACAGAGAAAGAAACAAACAGAAGAAAGAAAAGAGAACAAGAAAACAAATAGAGAACAACAAAGAACTAATTACAAAGGAGAGAGCAAAGGAACAAAGGGAGAGAATCACTAGAGGTAAGTCCCCAAGCCCTAGACCAATCAAAGAGAGAACCACAAAAATAAGCAAGCAACTGGTCATCGGATTTGTCCCTGTCCTCAAAAGTTTGCCAATTCTGCTCCCTCCAAATACACCACATTAGGCACAACGGAGCTAAATTCCAAATGCTAGAAGAGTGCTTTCCAAACCAGTTCCACCAACTAAAGAGCGTTTCTGCAACCGATCTTGGCAAGACCCATGAAATCCCAAAAGATCTGAAAATCAAGCTCCACAACTTATAAGCTTTTTCACAATGGAGAAGCAAATGATTCACCATCTCCCCATTTCAACGACACATAATACACCAGTCAACCAGATCAAAGCCTCTACACCGCAAAATGTCCCCTGTAAGAATCTTCTCCCAAGCTGCAGTCCAAACAAAGAAAGAGACGTGTGTAGGGGCCTTAACCTTCCAAATACCTTTCCAAGGAAAAGTAAAAGGCAAGGGACTTCGAAGCTTGTCATAAAATGAGCGAATGTCGAAATCCCCCTTCTTCGACAATTTCCAAATCATGAGGTCTCCTTGCTCAGAATGAGGTAAATAAGAACCCAAGGTATGAAGAAATTCATCCACATCTCCCATCTCCCAATCATTAGGATCCCTAAGTAAAAGAACCTTCCAGCTTCTCCAAGCCTCGGTCTCCAATCTTTCGAGAGACGAGGCCACATAAGCCTCTCTATTAGTAGCAATCCCATACACTACCGGAAAGGATAGATGGAATGGTGAGTCCCCACACCACTGATCTATCCAAAACTTCACTCTATCCCCCACCCCTACCTCAAACCGGATAAACTTGCTAAAAACCTCCCAACCTTTTTGGATGCTTCTCCATAAACCACACCCATGAACACCCCTACCCAGCTTGGAAGACCAACCCCCCCACTCTTCCCCAAACTTCAAAGCTACAACCCTCCTCCAAAGACGAGTCTCCTCAACCCCAAACCGCCATAACCACTTTCCTAGTAAGGCTTTATTAAAGGAAGTTAATTTCCTAATACCCAAGCCACCATTTGCCTTAGGAGCACACACCTTATCCCACCCCACCAAATGAACCTTCGACTCCCCCCACAGGAAGTCCCTCTGAATCTTCTCAATTTTATTAGCCACATGCGACGGGATGGTGAAAAGAGATAAATAGTAAGTAGGAAGGCTGGAAAGCGTACTCTTGAGCAGCGTCAATCTTCCACCTTTTGACAAATACAACTTCTTCCACCCGGCCAACCTCTGATTAATCTTCTCCAAGATAGGATTCCAAATAGAAGGGGACTTATGGGAAGCCCCCAACGGCATACCAAGATAGGTCATAGGCAAGGACCCAATCCGACAACCCAGAATCTCTGCCAAGGCATGAATATTATTAACCTCCCCTATTGGAACCATCTCACTCTTCAGGACATTAACCTTCAAACCTGTCACAACCTGAAAACAAAGGAGAAGCATCCGCACATGAAGGATCTGCTCCACTTCCACATCACAGAACAAAATAGTATCATCCGCAAATAGAAGATGCGAGACACATTCCCCTTCACCCCGTCTTCCATCAGCCTTGAAACCCCTGATCAAGCCAGCACCTTCAACTCTTTTCAACATCCTACTTAAGACCTCCATCATGACTAAAAACAACATTGGAGATAGCGGATCCCCTTGTCTTAGACTCCTCGTGCTCCCAAAAAAATCAGCTGGAGCCCCATTAATCAAAATAGAAAACTGGACCGTTGAGATACAAGTGCGAATCCATCTACACCACTTCTCCCCGAAGCCCATTCTCTTCAAAAGATTTAGAAGAGCCTCCCAATTCACGTGATCGTAAGCTTTCTCAATGTCTAGCTTACAAATAACCCCCGAGATCTTACTCTTCACTCGACTATCAACACACTCATTGGCAATAAGAACTGAGTCAAGAATCTGTCTTCCTCCCACAAAACTATTCTGAGACTCAGAAATCAATTGATCTAAGACCAGTTTCAAACGGTTCGCCAAAACCTTAGACAAGATCTTGTACAAGCTCCCCACCAAGCTAATAGGCTTGAAATCTCGAATATTGGAAGCATCATTCTTCTTAGGAATTAGAGCTATAAAGGTAGCATTTAAAGATTTCTCAAACTTACTATGTTGATAGAACTCCTTAAAAACTGCTAGGACATCCCTTTCCACCACTCTCCAACAATGGTGGAAAAAGGCCATAAAGAAACCGTCTGGACCTGGAGCTTTATCTCCAGCCAACTCGTTAACAGCTAGAAGAATCTCCTCCTTCTCAAACCTCCTTCAAGCCAACCCCTCTCCGACCCATCTATCTGATCAAACTCCAAACCTTCCACAAAAGGCCTCCATTCCTCTGATTCCTGATACAAATTTTTATAAAAATTTACTACCCTGGGCAGCCACCTCGGATTCCTCCTCATAAATCACCCCATCCACCTCCAAAATACTCAGATTATTAAACCTTCTACGGGAATTAGCCATCCTATGGAAAAATTTAGTATTATTATCTCCTTCCTTAATCCATAACATCCTTGATTTCTGTCTCCATGAGATTTCTTCCAAAGAGAGAAGATTCTTTACTTCAGTTCTCACCACATCTCTCTCACAAGACTCAGCATCAGAAAGGCCAAATTCCCCTTCCTTGGCATCAAAGGATTTCAAAGCCTCTAATAATTGTGACTTTTTGCGCCCAACATGACCAAACTCCAAACGATTCCACTGAACGATATCTTCTTTCAAAGCCTTCAGCTTTTTGGCAAACACAAAACTAGGAGTAGCAGAGAAAGAATGTCGATTCCACCAAGAATGAACTCTATCAGTAAACCCATCCGTCTTTAGCCACATATTCTCAAACCTAAACGGACTTTTACCCCTCGCCATTCCCCCTACCTCCACTAGAATTGGGAAATGGTCTGAAACAGGGCGAGGTAAAATCCGTTGGGTCACATCCGGAAAATGCTCCTCCCAATCATGAGACACCAAAACTCTGTCTATCCTAGACATCGAAGGTTGATCTGACTCGCTAGACCAAGTATATCTCCCTCCCTCCAGAGGCAAGTCTATCAGATTAAGATCCCCAATGAACTCCGAAAAGAGTTCCATGGCCGGAGTAAGACGAGAATTACCCAATCTTCACTAGGGAAACGAACAATATTAAAATCCCCGATGCAACACCAAAGGACGTTCCAGTAATGCTGAACACCAACCAACTCGTCCCATATTAGACCCCTCTCATTGTTATCAATTGGGCCATAAACCCCCAAACACGCCCAAGTGAAACCGTCCCCCACCCCACGCCACCGAACAGACACAAAGAAAGAACCCACCAAAAACTCCGACCTCTCTAAAACCCTCCTATCCCACATCATCAAAACCCCACCAACCGTCTGGACAGCATCTAAAGCCACCCAATCCATAAAAGGACAACTCCATAAGCTACCAACCGTCTATCCAGGCCAGCAAGCTTAGTTTCTTAAAGGTAGATTACATCACACTTCCATTCACGCAATAAATTTTTCACTATCAAACGTTTCCGACAGTCATTCAGACCCCTAACATTCCAAGAAAGAATTTTCAAATTCATAAAGACAACGCACAAAGCCTTTGTGGGTGACACTGCTAAACTGGGTTGCTTAAGTTCAAGGGCAGCTTTCGGCTTGAAGTTGGCACAACTGTCCTAGCCACCTTCAACCCCAACATTATCACTCAAAACCACAAGCCCAGCCCGCGATAAGCTCAAAAAGAAATTGGATAAAATGCTTTCTACCGATGACCTCAATGGCACCATATCTGACTTACCCAGTGGCACCGTGGGCACATCGGAGCTAATTCCGTCGTAGGAGGGGCCGCCAGCCTTAATCAGAGGAATCGGAGGCTCAACGGAACAAGAACCGGCGGTGCAAGGGTCACCGGCCTTTCCCGGTGGCAACAAAAGCTCGTCAGAGCTGGTTCCGGCAGAGAAAGGACCGTCGGCCTTCACCAGCTGCATCGGAGACTCAACGGACCAAGTACCGGCAGTGAAGAGACCAACGGTCTTTCCCGGTGGCACCAAGAGTTCATCGGAGCTAGTTCCGGCGAAGAAAGGGTTGTCGGCCTCCACCAGAGGCTTAGCGCACCGGTCCGACACTCCTGGCTCAAGAGATTGATGACGAGCCTTGGGGCATGCCTCTATCGACGATAGAACTTGGGCTGAAATTCCTTCCCCAGCCAGAGAGCTCTCACCCACTTCAAATAAGCTTGGGCCCGAATAAAAATTACCCAAAACTGAGTCAATCAGCACTAGGCTTGTTCCAAGGCCCAAAACTGGCTTAACTACAGCCTGTTTGGTTCCCTGTGGAACCCATTTAAGGGCCTTAGAAGCATCTGAAATGCATTCCCATTCCTCTTCATGTGCTTCCCCTCTGATCTTTGAAGCTCCCCCTTTCTTTCTAACCCAAGAGACCCGTCTCCTCCCTTTCACATCAACCTCTACGACAAGACTTCTCCCTGACCAGCAAGATCTCCTAAAATCACACTTCTTCCCCTTTTCATCAGCTTTTGAATTCAAAAAGCTTGGGAAATGTAACCTAGTATCTGCCAGCTTTTGCTTACCCACCTCTGCCACCTCATTCAACCGTTGCTCCCTCCTAACCCCTCCCACCACCTCCATCTTTTCAGACTTGTCCACTGGAATTTCCCCCACTTTTGCACCTGTAAGTCTCAGATTCACCTCCTTTTTCTCCTCTCCTAACTGTGTTAACTTCCCCTTGACTGTGAGTCCTAGTTGTTTCAGTTGCTTTCTATCCTCTGTTCTTCCATGAAAGCCTTGCACAACTTCAGCAAAAGTTCTATAGTTTTGATCCTTCAGGTTATACTTCCGCACCTGAGGAATGAATTTAGGAAGACCATTTCCACCCACTGCATATTGAGAAGGGTTCAACAATTTCCTTAGTTCTAGACCAAAAAACCTCCAACCATATCTCTCTTTGCCTTCCAGTATAATAATTGACCTCCTAGACCCACCAGCTTTGAGTTCAGTCAACAACAAGAACTGACTAGAAGAGTTGGAACACCATTGGAGAGTGAAAGCAGTGTCACCCTCTCTAAAAGTAAAAAACTATTTGAAACTCTCCCCAACAACAAGGTGTTCAATGTTAAACATTAGCCATTGTGCTGAATTCTTGCCCATGAAAACTGATCTCATAACGAATTTGCCCCTCTCAAAAATCCGTAACAAGAAATAACGACCCCCTTCCTCTACAACTAATTGAAAAAATTTGGACTCAATGAGAAAACTACAAACCACCCCCCCCCCCCCCCCCCACATATCTCCTCTAGAAAGGATAGAACTAAGACAGTTTTTTGTTTCCTACGTGATTTGGATTGGCACTTACTCTTTTCATGGGAATGGTTTTACTAATTTGAAAGTTTGAGCTTAGGAAGTGAATGGGAATGAATTTGACCATTTCCATGTCTCCCATGTTGGGATGAATCTTCTCCTATTCCTTTCAAACAAAAAGTGTTTGTTTTACTTAGAAGTTGTGTAGTATCATTTTATGATATGCTATTTTGTCTGATATATTCAATGTGATATAACATATTTATTTGATCAGACAACATTTACTAATGAAAGTTGTCCGGTTATCCTTTACAGAAACTGTTGTTGTTGGGCATCATATCAATTTTCCTAATGTGGAATTATAGTATCTTATGGCAATGGAGGGCGTCGGATTTCCAGCTTGAGCATTGTAGCTGCTGTGACGTGTTTAAGAGCCTAAGCTGAGTGCTGCGATTATGGTCAGCTGAATAACTGTTGATAAGAGCAAGTGATGGAAGTTATAAGACCTAGAAGATAAGTTAAAATCACACAAATGCTGCAACTAATGTCATGTATTCTATAGCAAGTGCAAATTCCAACTTAGCATGTGAGAGATTAGAATTAGTTAGAATAATGTTAGTAGTTTCAAGCACTTAGTTACTTGTTAGTAATGAAATGAATAAAAGGTCATGTACTATAAATCATAGATATCAATAAAATAAGTCAAGTTTTTTTGTTCTACAACACCTTTCCCTCTTCTTACGCTCTATTCCATATTTCTAAGGAGGTTGGTTCCCTTGAACAACCATTAAGAACTAAATATATTCTTAATCAACTAAAGGATCTTACCACTACACATTGATAGCTTTTTAGACATTAAATAATTTGAATGATTACTTGTCTAGAATCTAGAATTGTGCACTTCAACAGATGCCTTATTTATAAATTCAATTGTAATTAGATTTCTTTGAAATAATATTTTAGGTATGACAAATAATAAAATAGAGGCAAAGGGAGCAATGAGAGAAAAAAAAAAAAAAAAAAAAAAAAAATTGGATTTCAAATAGTGTAACCAAGTTAACGTTCAAGACTTTACAGCAAAAAAAAAAAAAAAAAAAAAGGTTCAAGAATAACCATAAAAGGAATGAAAAGAAAATTTTTGGGAACACTGAACTTTTTAGGGATTATTATGAATAACCACTAAAGTTCTTATACACTAAACTTTATAAACAAAGTGAGAATCAATCCTTCAAATTTAATCAAAATAATCTACCATTACCATAAAAAATGTATCACAAGATTGGGAAGACATTTGAAATAAAACCTGTTGCAGTTAAGTATACAAAAAGAGGATCATAGAATTGGAAACACATTCAAATAAAACCTATCACAATTCTTTCTAAAAGTTACTAATTCACAATATATTGATATGAAAGTTTTGATGATTCAGTTCTCCAAAATGCAGGATTTTTAGGATTCATTTCCATGTCAGCATAGGATGACAGATTGTTCAGCCACATACTCCAAGAATTCAGTCAAGAGGTAGGGCAGTTTTCCTTTTAAGTATTCAAAACCATCTATCTGCATCACAGGGGAAAAAAAAGAATCACAGCTGAGAAAAAAAAAAAAAAAAAAAGAGAGAGAGAATAAGCTGCAGCCAACATTAGCAGAAAAATCCAGACAATATAAACACTTAAAAACCCCCTTGAGTCATGAGAAGTCATTACAAACGAAGGGCACAACTACACAACGAAGCAATATAAATATCAAACCTCACAGTGAACTTTTAGTTATGCTTGTGGTCATCAGTCTAGTCTGAATATTTTTCCTTTATCATCAATCCTAGTGTGACACTCACCAACAGATATGTAACATCTAGAAAGATTACCAGTTTTACTAAATGAAATGCATAAATTCACTCCCACATTGTTTTAATTGTCACATTATATAAATAAATAATTATAAAAAATAAAAAAAGAAGTTGATTGGTTACTATCATTTAAAAGTTACATTTTTACATTCAAAGTTAAAAAGTTAGAAGCTTTCATTCTAACTTTCATCTAACACAATCATTGGCAAAAAACAATATTGGTAACTGCAGGAGTAAAATGCAAAAATATATGAATAGCTTATTCCTAGTCCCCATAAAACAAGACCAGCATTAGCATTCCATTTAAATGTCATTCATCAAATAATTGATGTTTGTTTAAAAGAAAATTAAAAGGTGGACAATATTTTATGCCATCAATAGATTTGTGCCACGGTAGTAGTATCTTAAGGAGAGAGAGAGAACCTTTGCGATGTGCGTTGCCCCAAATTTGGTGTCTTGGGCTTTGCTGGGGTAGAAGGTCCGCTTCTAAAAGGCTGTGAGAGTTTGAATCTGCTCATCCTATCCAACCTCTCCAAGGTAGTCAAGTTCTTTGAGGCATGACTAGTGGAGATGTTAGCCAAAATCAACATCTTTGCATCCTCATCCAAGTATGGCTGTTTACGCAACAACAAATAAAAACATCAACAACAACAATAATAATAATAATAATAGTAAAACTAATGCTTTAGGTTTAAATGTTTTAAAAAGAAAACTGCACCTTTAGAAAACATGCAAGCCCCTCGGGCAATGACAAGCCATAGATCTCAATTTCCTTTTCCACAGCTTCACTAGCCATATAAATGAAGTTTAAAACCCCATTTCTTGGTTGCTTAAAACCCTAGGAAAGGAAGAAAGAATTATGTCAGCAAATTAAAACCTACAAGAAAGATTACTTTGAGTACAAACACAAATAGAACCATACAAGAAAACATACCTCAACACAAGATATGTGTAATGTAAGAACAAAATGAGTTCTTGAAGACTGCTCATTCATTTCCGTCCTACACAGAATTAACCCAATAGTTAGCCTTTTTGCATCAAAACTATTCAACTAAGTAAAATGAGCATTAATGGCAAGGGAGGGGGGACTTAAAGAAAACCATACATTAAATGAAATATGTGCTATCTTAACTAAAAATATGACAATTGTTATGCACAATACAATAAAGTAATTAATTTTTATTGATAAGTATAACAAGATTAAATTGATGTGAACCAAGTAAACTTTAAAATGCATTTACCTTTTTTCAGCAAACTTTTGAAAAGCAAAAGAAAACTCTTCAAAATTGGACACGTCAACATTTTCTTCCGTGTCACACAATAAATTGTGGACACTATCTTCGGATATTGCACTCATGAATATCTGCACATATTTATGACATTCTTAAGAGTTTTATTAGAAAAGATTACGTAGATTAAAACAAACATTAGTTTACCTGCATAGTGATTTTCTTGCCAAGCTTTAGAAGATGCTGTCTTCTTTGACATAAATGCTCTAAAGAGCGATATAGTAGTTCATCTTCATTAGTGTCAAAGCTTTGGCCAAAGCTAATTATACAAACCTGCCAAAACATCACAACAACATTAGATTAATGCAAACTCATTATAAAAGGCAAAGCAAAATTCTGCGATAGATGATATGCAACCAAGTGATGTAATAAGTTTAGACTTGGCCAAAAAATAAAAAAATAAAAATACAAGCGAAATGGTAGGCACAACAACTATATACAATAAGTTTAGAAAGTTAACAACTGAAAACACAAGTGAACTAAAGATGCAGCCAGCTAGATACGTTTAATATTTCTTAAAATCTGGTACCACAATGTGTGATGTGGATTATTTGGTTGGAACGTAATAATTGTGTATTTGAAGATACAGAGTACACTGTGGATCAACTTATCGCTTTATTTGTAGGGGCTTTATTTGATTGGTCTTGTGTGTGTGGGGGATTCACTTATGGGACTCCATTCTGATTTTTTTTATTCTTTTTCTGCTTGTACATAACTTCTTTTTTCCTTTGTTGATTGTACATATATTTTTTGGCTACTTCATCCTTTTAATGAAGTAGTCTTTTCTCAAAAAAAATTTCCTTACCTATTAAAAAAAATTTTGGTTAGATTATTATTTAAGACCTTATATTAATTTTACCAATTGATATATAAATTTTAGAGAATCATTCTCAACATCCCCAATTTGGGTTTGTCTCTTTATCTACACTTTCTATTCCCCAATTTTCTTTGCTATAAATCAATTCCACCAGCCCATTGGTTACTTTGACTGCATCACCCAATATACTTGTCGATTCATTCATAGATCTAATTGTACATTATTTTTTTTTTTGATAAGTAAAAGTTTATTGATCTCAAAAAAATGGAACACCCTAGTACACAAGGAGTGTACAAGGGTTCAAACAATCAAGAACAAAAATTACAAGAATCTAAGATATCAAGAAAGGATGGAAAGGATTGGTTCCGCAAAGCAGCCAACCAATCCATTAATGTTCTAAAGAAAAATAGCTTCAAATCTGATATGGATCTCTCCTTATCTTCAAAGCACCGACTATTTCTCTCCCTCCAAAGGCACCACAATAAGCAATGAGGAACCATAAGCCATATATACCCATTTCGATGACGGCCAAAACTGCCTTGCCAACATGCTAGAAGCCCCACTACATATTGTGGCATAACCCAACTCACTCCAAACAACCCAAACACCATAGCTCACATATCCATTGCAACCGGGCAATGAAGAAAAAGATGATCAACCGATTCCCCATTACACTTGCACATGTAGCACCAATCTAATATCCAAACCTTCCTTCTTCGTAAATTGTCAATCGTTAAGCATTTCCCTAAAGCAACAGTCCAAACAAAGAAAGCTACTCGAGAAGGAACCTTCTGCTTCCAAATGCTTTTCCAAGGAAAACAATAGTCAGTAGGGCCCACTAAGAGATTGTAATAATCCCTAACTGTGAATCCCTTCTCTCTAACAGATTTCCAGCACATTTTATCCTCACCAAGCCCTCTAACCGAGACACCATATATGGTATCCATGAAACTGGCCAGTGCCTCTAGTTCCCGAGCATGCACACCCCTAAAGAAACTTACATCCCAAAACAGGATTCCGTTATCAAACTTCATAACCTCAGCCACACTAACCTCTTGATCTCGGCAAAATCTAAACAATTCAGGATAGCTGACTGCAAGAGAATTTTCACCACACCAACGGTCTTGCCAAAATTTCACCCTAGACCCATCCCCAATCTCATATAGAATGTGTCGAGAGAAAGTAGGCCATCCCCGACTAATATTTTTCCACAAGCCAACACCATATGGACCGTTAGTAGGCCTAGTACACCAACTTCCCCATTCACAACCATATTTCACAGCTATCACTTGCCTCCAAAGAGTAGCCCTCTCCATCCCAAATCTCCATAGCCACTTCCCAAGTAGAGCTTCATTAAAAGGTCTTACCTTTCTTATCCCCAAACCACCCGAAGCAATGGGAGTGCAAACAGTAGCCCATTTGACCAAATGGAATTTTGGTTCATCACCAATGCCACCCCATAAAAAATCCTTCTGAAGTTTCTCAATTCTGTTAGCCACAGAAGCAGGAATAGGAAATAAAGATAGAAAATAAGTGGGCAAGTTAGATAGAGTGCTTTTAATTAAAGTGACTCTACCTCCCTTGGATAAGTACAAACGTTTCCATCCTGCTAATCTCCGTTCTATCTTCTCCAGAATTGGGTTCCAAATTGATTTATCCTTACATTTAGCTCCCAAAGGAAGGCCTAAATATTTCATTGGAAGGGTACCTTGTTTACAACCAAGGACATTCAACAATAAGTCAAGATTATGCACCATACCAATAGGAACCAGCTCTGACTTGCCCAAATTTATCTTCAGACCAGAAACCGCCTCAAACCAAATGAGAATCATACGGAGAAACAAAACTTGATCCAAATCAGCATCACAAAAAATTAAAGTGTCGTCCGCAAAGAGCAAATGGGACACCTCCAAAGATCTTCCCTCTAAACGACCCACAGCAAAACCTGACATGTGACCATCATGGACAGCCTTATCCAACATTCTCCCAACGGCTTCCATCACCAAGACAAACAACAAAGGGGACAATGGGTCTCCTTGTCTCAACCCCCTGGAGCTCTCAAAAAACCCACAAGGAGTGCCATTTATCAATATAGAGAATCGAACAGTAGATATACAAAAGAAAATCCACTGCCTCCATTTAGCAGAGAACCCACTCCATTCTAGTAACTGCATAAGAAAACCCCAGTTGACATGATCAAAAGCCTTCTCAACATCTAATTTGCAAAGTATCCCTGGCAAACCAGTTTTCACTCTACTATTGAGGCATTCGTTAGCAATAAGCACAGGGTCAAGAATCTGCCTGTTCCTCACAAATGCATTTTGAGAAGGAGAAATTATATCTTCCATGACCGTGCGAAGTCTGGTGGCTAAGACCTTGGCAATGATTTTATAAACCCCCCCAACAAGACTAATGGGGCGAAAATCCTTGACTTCAATTGCTGGATTTTTTTTAGGGATGAGAGTGATGAATGTTGCATTTAAGCTTTTCTCAAACTGACCTTTAGCAAAAAAATGGTGAAATACAGCCATAAGATTAGTTTTGAGAATATCCCAACATGCTTGGAAGAAGGCCATTGGAAACCCATCAGGTCCAGCAGCTTTGTCACCATTAAAATTCTGTATGACATCCAAAATTTCTGCCTCCTCAAAGGGTCTATCTAACCAATCAGCATTATCACCGGATATCCTAGGAAATACCAAGACTTCTGGAAAAGGTTGAACAACTTGCTGCTCCGAGTATAAATTCATAAAGAATTGAGTAATACAATCAGCAATCATACCTTGATCAGAAGACAAGGTTCCATCAACCATAAGGCTCTCAATACCATTATTTCTTCGATTGGAATTAGCCATTCTATGAAAAAATTTTGTACTTGCGTCCCCCTCCCTCAAGTGTAGCATTCTAGACTTCTACCTCCAACTAATTTCTTCCAAAAGAGTAAGCTTTTCAATCTCGGTACGGAGATTAACTTGTTCTAACTTCTCCTCAGCTATTAAAGGTTGAGTCTCCTCTTTAACATCCAAGTCATTCAATTTGTTCCATAACAACTGTTTCTTTAAAGTGACATTGCCAAACTCCGTTTCATTCCATTTTTTTAGGTCCAACTTCAAGGCTGCCAACTTCTTAGCTAGTATAAAACTCGGGTTGCCTTGAAACAAATAGGATGCCCACCAAGTTTTCACTTTATCCACAAAATTTTCCGCCTTCAACCACATATTTTCAAAACGAAAAGGAGTTCTACCTCTCCGATGACTCCCCCATTCCAACAGAATTGGGTAGTGGTCTGAAAGTATCTTAGACAACCTTCTCTGTGCCAATAGAGTGAAATGATCAGCCAAAAGTGGAGAGAAAAGAAACCGGTCAATTCTAGAGGCAGAGAAATTGTTGGACCAAGTATAAAGGCCTCCTTCCATAGGTATATCCATCAGCCCATGAAGAGAGATAAAATCCGAAAATTCATACATAGCCCGAGTACTAGTTGTAGCCCCTAATCTCTCCGATGGAAAACGAATTATATTAAAGTCACCTCCTAGGCACCATGGCACATCCCACCAACTAATCAGCCCTGTCAATTCCTCCCACATCTTCCTACGCCTCTTGTTCGAATTTGGCCCATATAAACCTGTAAAAGCCCACTCAAATTGATCGCCTATGTTTTTAAATCTGCATGAAACAGAAAAGCGCCCTACTGCTTCTTCCACCTTTTCCACTGCCCTCCGATCCCACATCAATACAATACCTCCAGAAGCACCTTCTGAACCCAAGTACAACCAGTCTACATATGGACAACTCCATATACTTCTGACTACTCCTCTAGTAATCCATTCAAGTTTAGTCTCCTGCAAACAGACAATATCAGGTCTCCATGCACGCAATAAATTACGAATCTGAAGTCTCTTCCCAGCCTCATTCAATCCTCTGACATTCCAGGAAATCATCTTCAGATTCATTTAGGAACAGAGAGAGCCCGCTCCCTATTAATACCACTACGCCTAGTTGAAGTAGAACCATAATTAATCGAGCTGAATAGACCCTTCAGCTCTCTAATACCTTTCACTCCAGAACTCTTCAAATCACGTGCTTTTTTTTCCAAAGCAACCCTACGGTGTAATTCAGCCTCAACAGCCAATAAAAAGGTGGTTGCTTGATTTTCCAAACCTTTTAAGGACGTGCCTACGAAGTTATCAAACCCTTTAAATCTGCTTTGGACCCACTCAGAGTAAGCTTCTCCCCTCACTGGATTCTCCACACCCAACACTTCCTGCCCTTCCATTGCCAAAGGTAGAGAAAAGGCCAGTGGTTCCACACTTAGAGGCGACAAACCCTCTACATTAGGTAGCTCAGAAGACTCTGAAGTGTCTGAGACCCAATCCTCCACAAGTACTTCATTCTCATCAACTTGGGCTGAGGACACCTCCACAACATTTGAACACTTCAAGGGGACCAAGGCCAATTGGGTTTGTTCTTCCAATACCTCTGTGACTTTACCTGGAGGCAGAGAAATTTGAATCAGAACCGCCACTCTTCTTCCATCTCGAAGTTCAAGCACCCACTGATCTGAATTCCCCCATTTCTTGCTAACATTGCCGGAATTCTCCTGAAGTATCAAACGGATGTCTTGGTGCAATTTCTCTTCACCGTCGGAGGTGTTTGCTGACTCATCGGACTCATCGGAGCTGAAAGAAGCTGTATCGGACCCATCGGAGCCGAGAATCTCATTATCGGGCTCATCGGCGCCGATAAAGTCAATACCGGCACCGTCGGAGGCTATCATCGACTGGGCTAGCCTCAACAAGCTTTGGGAATCAGCTTGTGGAAGTTCCGAGGTAGAGTCCTCAGCGCCTCTGCGGGTATCGCTGACTGAGCTCTTCGAAGCAGAAAACAAGTTACGTGGGTGAGTCTCGCTGTTTTGAAGAGTTTGTTTTGACTTGGGCCTCCAGACTTTGATGGGCTTGGGATTAAGTTTGGGCTTTGCATTGAAGGGAGCTGTGGGTTTAAAATGGCTAACGGGCTTAAAGTTTTTGTCTTTGGGTTTTTCTATGGAGCCCACTTCCTTGACTTTGGACCACACTACCTCCCACTCACCTTCTGGCCCACGCTCCAATCTCAGGCCAACATCCAACGTTAAAGGTGAGTCATTTATACAGCTGTTACTCTCTGTAATCTCAACCGACAATTCAGCCTTAGATATAGCTTGTTTCTTCCCAGCATTCAAATCGCGTATATCGTGGCTCTTATTGCTCAAGATTGATTCGGTTGAAATTTGAAACTCCGGCATTAATTGCTTTCCTTTTCTGCTACCACTACCCTCTCTCCGATCACCCTCCGTCGCTGCCAGCAGAAGAGTTTTGTGATTCTCCACTCTCGGTTTCAGGACAGAGATAAAAGGCTGTTTGGTTGCAGGTGTCCCAGGTGCGATTGCTTTCCTTAGATGAAATCCAAAACCTCGCCACCCACTACTAGCTTTCCCTTCTGGGACCACGAGAAGTCCTTTCCGACGGCCATGGATGAGTTCCGAGATCATTAAAAAACTGCCGTGTGAATTGGCGCCCAATTGCAAAATAAAAACTTTCTCATTATCCCTAAAGGTATGAGCAAAGTTACCGGATGTTTTAGTAGACATTAGATCCTCCACAATAGCTAGCAAACGCTTAGCGCTTTCTCTGCCCATGAAAACTGATCGGAGAGAATCCCGACTTCGCTCAAAAATGCGTAACATGAAATACGTACCTCCCTCCTCGACTGAGAATTCGAAAGTCTTAGATTCAACGAAAAAGAAAATTGAACCCCCCATAACAACAGAGGACAAAACACAAGTATTGTACATTATTGCCTCTTCTTTTGTCCATATCTAAAATTGAAAGAGATCAAGAAACTCAAACTGCAATTACAAGCCTTGGAGCAGAAACTGCAGCATGGATGAAGTACTACAGTGAGACCTTGATAACTACCGATGAAGGGATAAATCTGTCCAACCATATTCCCCACCACCTCAAATCTATCCAACACCACCAACTCTTTCACCATCACCTTCACCATACCTATTTTCACAACCACCTGCCCAAAACATTTATATATGTTCCTCCCATTAACTTTCAACCCATCCCTACACAATTAAGCCGACACCATGAGCCTCGTAAAACCCATGAGCCACAAAAAACCCGCCTACTAGAGATAAAAAACCAAACAACATCATCAACCTTAGAAAGCCCTTGAGCCACAAAAAAACCACCTACCAGAGCCACAAACAACCTAACTACCAGAACCACAAAAAACCTTTCCACCAAACTTGTTGACCCCTCAACCTCTAAAGCCTTGACACGCTATTTCCAAATCAAAGAGACTTGAGACTAGGGGAAATTTATGTTCTTTTTGCATTGATGCAAAGACCTTCACGTTGGTCCTTGAGAAAAGCAGAGCAGATCCTTATTCAATCCAAGAGTGCAGGGGAAGTTATAAGGGTCCCATGTGGTTTGGTCGATCCGGTCTAGATTGTATAGTGGCCAACATTTCAGAATTGCAATCTTGTGATTTGGGCCAGAAAAGCTTTTTACAGGTTGGAAAGCTCCTGCTTTGAATGGTTATGGTCAATTTTTATATTTGGGGGAAATTCTGTAATTTCTGCAAATCAAGGGTATTTTGGTGATTTGGTTGAGTCTAGAATCTTCTAGGAGATCCTAAGTATCTTAGGTTTATTTTCTTTCAGTCCATATCTATTAGGTTTTATTTAAGTAGTTAAACTAGTAGACCTAATAGAACTAGGAGTCCTATTACTACTAGTACAAGCATGAGTCTTTATATATTGTGCTCAATGTATTCAAAGTAGAATGAGTTGATTAACAAAATTGAGTGTTTTGAGCAATAGACACATTGGCCTTTTTCTTTCCCCTTCTCTCTCCTCTTTCTTTTTTTCATCTTCTTTTTCTGAAGTTACACTTCATGGATACTGTTCACACAGCCCCTGAACAACCCTAATTTCTCTCTAATTCTTCTTTTTTCCTAACCCTAAACCCGCCATGCATGGACTCAAGGCCTACTGGCCTAGTAGTGTTGACTTGGGTTTTGGCCCATCAGGTTCTAAATCTTGTGAAGCCCAAACACAATATTTTCTGCAAGAACAAACCTAGAGGGATATATCTTTACCTATTTCCTCACACACTTGTGTAGAGTAGGGAGGGGGATGCCTCACTCGTTACGATAGAACACATGAGGCTTTCCATGGGTTTTTCTTGAGTTTTCTCGGCAAAAGTTACAGCGATATCACAAGTTCTTTGGGGATGTCATCAGATTGGTTCATTGAGTTAAAAGGAGGGCAACGCCTGCGTATTCTAACAGAAATCAAACAACCGACACCTCTCAAAAATAATGAGAAACCTGTTGATGAGAATTGGAAGCTCTTGGAGTGGCACAAAAAAGACCGAGAAGAGGGTGCATGGTGCAATGACACTGAATCGAAAACCGAGGTTTATTAACCAACACCACATGCACTTTGTTGGAACTTAGAAAAAGATGTTATTCAATCGTTTTTGAGGAGTTGGAATCAAGTGGGATAGGCGAATTTGGACAACTTTCAGTTCCGACAAATGAACATGAACTTATTTCTGTCTTGGAATGTCAGGGCCCTAAATCATGGGTATAAAAGATCAGGATCAGAAACTTGCTCAAGCTTTGGAAGGCAGATATCATTTGTTTCAAGACACGAAGGTGGAATTATTTTCAAGATTAATGATAAGAAGCCTTCAGGGTTGTCATCACATTGATTGGTTATATTCTATTGGGGCCTCAAGTGGAATTTTATTAATGTGGGATGAGAGTTGTTGAGAAAGTGGATGAGGTAGTGGGTAATTTTTCTGTTTCTTGCAAATTTAAGAATGTGTCAGATCATTTTGAATAGGCATTAACAGGAGTTTATGAGCCAAACGTTGATGGTGAGAGGGATAATATGTGGGGGCTGAATTATCTGGTCTTATTGGTAGGTGGGATGTTCCATGGTGTGTAGGTGCAGATTTCAATGTCATCAGATTTCCTACAGATAGGTTAGGGGCCAGACTCTTACACTTCAGCAATACATAGCTTTTCAGATTCTATTTCTACTCATGGTTTGATTGATATCCCTCTTGAAGGAGGCAATTTCACTTGGTCAAATAATCGTGAGTTAGCATCTTTTTTTCTTTTTTTTTTTTGATAAGAATGATATATATATATATATATATATATCTATATGAAAGGCTACTCTATGCATGAAAAGCACAGAGCAAACCCAAAAATTACAAGAAGAAAAAAATAGAGAAAATACATAAAAGAAAACCAAGCAACAGATTAATTACAAAAGAGAAAGAAAGCTAAGAAAAGAAGGGAGAGAATCACTAGTGGTAAGTCCCCAAACCCGAAACCAATCAAAAAGAGTTCCACTAAAAGAAGCAAGCATTTGATCATCGGAACTATCCAAATCCTCAAAAGTCCACCGATTCTGTTCCTTCCAAATACACCATAGTATGCACAACAAAACTAAATTCCAGATCTGAGATGAATGCTTCCCCAACCAATTCCACCAGCCAAAAACCAATTCTAGCATCTATGTCTAGAATTTATAGATTTTTGTCCAGTTCTGATTTGGAAGAGTGTTTTCTTTTCTAGTTCAATGCAAGTCATCTAGAATATGCTCAAACCATTTCCTTATTCTTTTGAAATGTGGTAGTATATAGCAGGGAAGACCTTTCAGATTTGAAAAGATGTGGTTGAAGGTTGAAGGCTTTAAGGAGAGGGTTAAGGAGTGGTGGAATTCATACCACATCCAAGGTACTCCAAGTTTTATTTTGGTCAACAAACTGAAAGCTTTGAAAGGGGACTTAAAGACATAGAATGAGAATGAGTTTGGCAATGTGTTGTTTAAGAACCAATTAATCTTTGATCTCAAAGAATTAGACGCTTAAGAGGAATCCAGGCCCTTGTGTGTGGAAGAGGTTCAACTGCAGGTTGAGCTTGAAAATAGTCGTACGAAGGAGTTCATTTGCAGCAGAAATCTGGAGCCTTATGGTTGCGGGAAGGTGACAAGAATGCTAAAATTTTCCAACAGATAGCAAACTCTCACCATCGGAATAATACAATTAGTCATCTGCTTAGTGATGGGGTCCTTAACTCTGACCAAGTAATGATCAAGGGTCATATTACTCAATTTTATGAAACTATGATTTGAATAGGAGAATATGACAAAATCCTATTCAGTATGATCAAGGGTCATATTATCCGATTCAAATCATAGTCATCACACATCTTTTCACACATATTTTCCTATTCAAATCATAGTTTCACACATTCAAATCATATTCTCACACTGAGGTTGCTGGTTGGTTGGAAAGACCTTTTAAGGAGGAAGAAATTCTTAGCGTGGTTAAGGACAATAACGGTGATTAACCATCAGGCCCAACAGTTTTTTTTTTTTTTTTTCATTTTTCCGGAATTGTTGGGATATAATGTCCGTTTGGGAACAGCTTATCTAGATTTTTGCTGAAAACTTTTTGCTAAAAATGTGTTAAAGTATACTTATACCTTGAAAAAAGAGAAATAGTTGGGGAAAAAAAAAGTGGGAAAAATTAAGGTTTTAAAAAGCTATACATAAAAGTTAAAAACTAAAAGCTGATCCCAAACTCACCCATATTAAAACAAGATTTGTTGGCAGTTTTCCAAGAATTTTATAAACATGGGACATTTGAGAAGAGTCTAAATGCTATATTTATTCCTTTAATTACAAAAAAGTCAAGAGCTATGGAGGTGAAAGATTTTTGGCAATTAATCTTGCTTATTAGGAGGCATTTATAAACTTATTGCTAAAGTTTTAAATAACAGACTTCGATTGCCATTGGGAAATATTATTTTAGGCTTCAAGAATGCCTTTGTGAAAGAGAGATAAATTCTAGATTCTATTTTCATAGCTAACAAATGCATAGATAGCATATTAAAGTCCAGGATTCCAGGTATTCTTTGTAAATTGGATTTGGAAAAAGCTTACAACCATGTCAATTGGAATTTCGTCCTTTATGTATTGCAGAGATGTAATTTTATAGAGATAAGGAGAAAGTGGATTTTCTTTTGTAACTCCACTGCCCGGTTTTCTATTTTGGCTAATGGCAGTCAGTGTGGGTTCTTTGAAAGTTCTAGAGGGCTTCAACAAGGAGATACCTTTGTTACGACCCTAACTAAGTGTATCTAGTAAGGGAAGTTGTGAGTGCTGTACAACATTGTTTTATAGGATTTATCTCAATGCATTGTACTGTATAAATACCATAGTTGGTTGGTGGTCAGTTAGAATAACCAACTGAAAGTAGCAGCAGTGTATTACAAGAACCTATAAGAGGGAAACGTGTGGATGTAATGGATCATAACTGAAATGATAATCTTATTCTTAACTCCTTTCCTTTGTTCTTATCTCAATCTTCTTTAGGAGACTAGGTTCCCTTGAAGCAACCATAATCATAAACCATATCAATTCTACCATTCTCATTACCAAAACTACTTAGAAGCTTAACATTTGGTATCAAAAAAGCATATGGTAGTTGAAGAATGTGTATAGACTATAGAGCTTTAAACAAGGCCACTGCTAAAGACAAGTTTCCAATTCCTATTGTGGATGAATTGTTAGATGAACTGGTTGGGGCTCGCATTTTTCAAAACTTGGCTTGAGGTCTGGCTATCATCAAATTAGGATGAGGGAAGGTGATATTCCTAAGACATCTTTTAGAACTCATTAAGGGCATTATGAGTTCTTGGTGATACCCTTTGGATTAACAAATGCACCCTCTTTTCATATCAGTCTCCTATGAATGTTGTCTTTAAACCTTACTTGAGACACTTTTCCCTAGTGTTTTTTTTAACGATTTTTTGGTCTTTAGTAGCAGTTTGACTGACCATGTCATCCATTTAAGGGTTGTCTTAGAGGTCCTGTTTCAGCAACTTATATGCTAAAAGATCTAAATGTGTTTTTGGCTATGAGGAGGTAGAGTATTTGGGTCACATTATTTCTCGCCATGGGGTGAGAGCTAACCCAAGGAAGACAGCTGCTATGCAGCTTTTGTGATGCAGGACGATTAATAGAAAAAGAAAATTAATGGCTAAACCTAAGAATCAACACTTAGGTCGCTTGGAATCAGCGCCAAGCTAAACCCTTAGGAATTAGCACCTAACAATTGGAAAAAATATCCAATCTGAATTTCATTAATCACGTCTAATCCTCAATACAAATAAATTAGTCTCTTATATAGAGCTAGAGATAAAGATAACAACATACCAAAACTAATCCTAACCAAACTTGAATACTAATACTTATCTGATCTCAAAAATAAACAAAGGAATCCTAAACAAATCCAATCTAATTAGGTGTGCTGTCCTCATCATTTTGCCTATTCCCAAGTCTGTGAAGGCATTAAGACGTTTCTTGGGGCTCACAAGCTATTGTAGGAAGTTCAAACAAGGGTAAGGCACAATTCCTCAACCCTTCATTGACTTGCTCAAGAAGGATTCCTTCCATTGGAGTGATAAGGCTCAGGTTGCTTTTACTCAACTCAAGGAGGCAGTAGCTAACCGTCTAGTTTTAGCCCTACCAAAATTTTCTAAACCCTTCATTATTGAATGTGATGCTTCTGGATTTGGGGTGGGAGTTGTGCTAATGCAGAATCATAGGCCCATAGCCTTCCATAGTCAAACTGTGAAGGGTAAGAGATTTCACTTCTCCACTTATGACAAGGAGTTGCTACCTTTGGCCACTGCTATCAAGAAGTGGAGACCCTATCTGCTTGGTAGGCCTTTTGTTGTCAAAATTGATCACCAAAGTCTCAAATTCTTGCTTGAACAAAGAATTGGAACCCCAGCCCAACAAAAATGGATAACCAAGCTTATGGATTTGTCATTCAGTTGATTCAGTCCATTCAATCTGGGTTTGCAATTCTAAAAGGATTTTCACTGCATAATGGGTTCCTTTTATACAAGGAAAGTTTTATTTGGGGCCTCACTGCCCACACATTCCTCTGGTACTCCATCATATTCATAGCAGTCCTACTGCACACCACTCAGGTTACTTAAAAGTCTTTGCATATGGCCAAGCAGGAATTTTATTTTTAGGGCACGAAGTCTTTTGCATAATGGTTATCAATTTGATTGACAGGAGAACTAACTATAACCACTCCTCGGCTAACTAACTATTCGCCTTTTGGTTAACGGGGTTCGGGAGAATCCAACATACTGAAGTTTTAGACTTTCCAAACCAGGAACAAGGAACACCTTTCAACCCATAAATTGCTTAAATCAAGGACTGTAATCTCTGTCAGAGGATCAAATCAGAAACTACACCACCAGCAGGTTTGTTACAACCCTTACCTATTCCCAATAAGCCTTGGTCTGATGTCAGTATGGATTTTGTTGAAGAATTGCCTAAATCTCAGGGTTATGAAGTGGTCCTTGTGGTTGGTGATAGATTGACTAAGTATTCCCACTTCGTGCCTTTAGACCATCCTTACACAGCTTCTAAGTTTTAGTTTGTTTATGCAATATATTTTTAAGCTTCATGGTATGCCAGTGAAAATTGTGAGTGATTGGGGTGTTACTTTCACATCTCTCTTTTGGTCTGAATTATTCAGGCTGCAAGCTGTGAATTTGGCCATGTCAACAGCCTATGATCCACAATCTGATGGTCAAACTGAAATTGTGAATAAAATTTTGGAACAGTATTTGAGAACCTTCACATGAGACAGGCCTCACCAGTGGGCTGAATGGCTACCCTTGGCTGAATTTTGGTTCAACACCAATTGTCACACTACCCTCAAGCTCATGACTCCCTTTGAGGCTTTATATGGTTACCCTCCTCAAATGCTTCAGGATTATATTCCTGGTACAACACGGGTTGCTGCAGTGGACTCTTTCTTGAGCCATAGACAGCAGGTTCTAGCTGTTATCAAGACCAACTTAGCTGCTGCCCAAGAAAGAATGAGGGAGCAGGCTGATAAGCACAAAACTGAGAGGTCCTTTTAGGTTGTGACTTGGTGTACTTGAGGCTCCAATCTTACAAACAGAAGTCTTTAGCTTACAAAGGCAAATGGAAACTCTCTCCCAGACAATTTGGCCCCATTCAGGTGCTTCAAAGGGTGGGAGAGGTAGCTTATAAGCTAGCTTTACCTGATGATAGCAAAATTCACCCGGTCTTCCATGTCTTTTGTTTGAAACTGAAGCTGGGACAACATGTAAATCCAATTTCAACTCTTCCACCACTCATTGAAACAGGGAAATTAATTCCAGAACCTATAGCTATTCTGCAGACCAGAACAAGGACTCTAAGGGTTAAAACTATCACTGAAGTTTTAGTGCAATGGCTAGGGACTGCTCCAGAGGATGCTACTTGGGAATCCATGCATTAGCTAAGGCTGTCCTTCCCTCACCTTGTGGGCAAGGTGCTTTAAAAGGGGAGGGGTATGATAAGACCCTAGCTGAGTGTATCTAGTAATGGAAGTTGTGAGTGACGTACAGGATTGTTGTATAGGATTATATCGGTGCATTCTACTGTATAAATACCATGGTTGGTAGTCAGTTAGAATAACTAAGTGAAAGTAGCAGCAGTGTCTTACAAGAACCTATAAGAAGGAAATGTGTGAATGTAATGGATCATAACTGAAATGATAATTCTAGTTCTTAACGCCTTTTCTTAGTTCCTATCTCAATCTTCTTTAGGAGGCCACGTTCCCTCAAAGCAACCACAATCATAGACCATATCAATTCCACCATTTTCATTATGAAAAAAAGATAAGAAACTAAACACCCTAATCACCGTTGCTCTTTGCTATTGTTATGGAGGCTCTCAGCCATATGATGGAAAAAGCAGTTGTTGTTTGTCTTATTTCTGGTTTTTCTGTGGGTACTGAGGTACCTAATAATACCGCGATTTCTCATCTTCTTTTTGCAGATGATATTGATATTTTTGATAAGATGATCCAAGCCAGCTGTGGAACTTGTAGTTTTATTTACTTGGTTTTAAGCTATATCTGGTCTGAAAGTAAATTTGGCCAAATCTGAACTATGCTTGCATTTGTCAACACTCTAATCTCATTAGAATCACTAACTAAAATGGAAGTCCCAAACTATTATGATTCCTTATAATCTAATGGATCAAAAATCAGTTATAAAGAACTCTATCATTAACTTACTTGATAAAGGATTCTAATCTCATTGGAATCTATAAAACTTTTAATTAGAGCTTTAATCTCATTAAAAACTTCTAATTAAAATAAATTAAGGACTTTTAATCATACAACAATTCCAATCTCATTAGAATGTTTCTTAAAAGACAAGTCCTAAACAATTTAGGACTAAGAGTTCTATTTAATTTGAGGTGGGAGATGCGTCTACTATGAAATTCTAGACTTCTTACAATCCAGAAATGGGTTCATTCATTGGGAGTTGAATTTTGATCGTGCAATTCAAGAATGGGAATTGGAATCTTTATCTATGTTCTTATATCTACTATATTCCACTAAGGTGGAGGGGACTAGAGTAGACAAGTTTTGCTGGAAGCCTTTGATTCAGAGAGCTTTGAGGTTCTTTCTTATTAAAGAGTGTTAGCTCCCCCTAGTGGTGACAGTTTCCCTTGGAAGAGTATTTGGAAACCATGAGTCCCGAGTAAAGGGGCCTCTTTCCCTTGGGTGCTGCTTTGGGGAATATCCTCACAGCACAAAACGTGAGGAAGCATAACATTTCAGCAAGCTGGTGTTGTATGCGCAAGAGGGATGAGGAACTTGTAGACCATTTATTGTTACATTGCCCTATTGCTAGTGAATTATGGGGTTTTGTTTTTGCTCTTATCGGGGTGAAGTGAGAAATGCCTAGAAAGGTTGTCAATCTTCTAGCTTGTTGGCAAGGTAGTTTTGGGCATCATTGAAGCTGTAATATATGGAGAACCATTCCTCACTATTTAATGTGGTGCATTTGGAGGGAAATAAATGGAGGAGCTCTAAAGGATGTGAATGGTCTACTTTGGAATTAAAGGAAAAATTTTTTAAAGACCTCGCTTGAGTGGATGGTAGCTTTAGGGAAGTTTTCTTTTTCAAATTTATTTGATTTTATCATTCATTGTAATATTAGATCTCCATAATAACCTTCAGCTAATACAATTTATGTGTACTTATTGATTCTTTTTGAATAAATATTATTGCTCATAAAAAAAACATAGTAAAATATATTCTAATGCACTCTGTAACTACATTAAAATTCAAGTTGACAAATGGTAGACACAAAATTACCTTATAGCCATCAAGTGCACTTTGTAAGAATTCAGATGTTTTTCCAAAAACATCATCTAGATTAGATTCATGAGAAAACACTTGATCAAATTTGAAACAATGGTTTTTCTCTACAGACATTAAGTAAGCTTACATCAGTGTCTTTGATAACAAATTTAAAAAAAAAATGTAAAGTATAAAAATTCATACCTTCTACTTTCAAAGCAATATGTAGGTTAGGAACATTAATTGAAGTTCCATCATTAATTGAAGTTCCATTACCATCAACAGGCAACAAATAACACCGGCAAAAAAACTGCAGCTTCCCTTTTAACTCCTACAATAAGAACGAATTTATCACAAGTGTTAAATTACAAATTGTCCCAAAAGTTTATGCTATTAGGAAATGATAATTTAATCATTTAACCATAATTCTAACACTTCTTCTAACGTGTGGGCCTAAGCTCCCCCTTAATAAGGAAGGCCTGAAACCTAGAATTTTTAACATTTTAGATGGGAGGTAAAGTAATGCAGGAGATATGGGAGGTAAAGTAATGCAGGATCTCCTACTTTGATGCCTTGCCGATTGTTCTAAAAGATTAAGTTATAGAAATGGTAAATTTAATCATTTAACCATAGTTCTAAAAAGTAAAGACTCATAATACTAGTAAACAAGGAAAGAGGAAAAAAATTTACCATGATAGTGTTGTGTTGCTCCTTCCTAACATCATCATAAATATTCCAGCCATCATCTGCTTTCTGTAAAAAAATTATAAAAAAAAATAGAATAAAAGGAACTCAAATGATTAATTTGGCAAAATTGAAACTTTTTTTCTAAGAATAATTTTATTGCAATGAGACTACTTCATAAAGAAAGACACAAGATAGCCAAAAGAATTACAAACAGAAAAATATCTACATATGAATTGACTCTATGAAAGATTGAACACAATTACTATCCGTGAGTTCTGAGGCCAAAGACCACAGATGAAGACAAGGAAAAGCTCAAGGAAAAAAAAGATTTAACATACCAAGATTCAAGAATTGTAGTCTAGTTTTTTTTATATAAGTAAGAAGTTTATTGATATCAAAAAAGGAACACCCTAATACACAGGGAGCGTACATGGGGTTTAAACAATTCAACAACAAAAATTACAAGAATCTAGGAAATCAAATTGTGGTCTAGTCTTGATATCGGACCCTTTTAGCACCTTTGATAGGTCATTTTAGTTATTAGTATTGAGTCTTTTAGGTTGAGAAGCTGCTGGATCAGTTTTAATTTAGTTCTATTAGTAAGGGCAATTTGGTAATTTTAAGAAATCTGGAATGGGCTGTCCTTGGTTGTACCAAAGGCCCATGAGTCTTATTTTATGTTTATGTATTATTAAATCTTTTATTTAATTATTATTAGTATTCCTATTTATTCTAGGAATAGGTTATTTAGAGTCCAAGTCCTACTAGAAAGAGGATGCCTACTCTTTCCTTGAGTGCATTCAACCTCGGATCCCTAGGGGAGGTGGGAGTGACACTTCTCATTGGTGTCTCAAAGGGAATGGCAAATTTGATACCAGGTCCTATTATAATACCATTAGGGGTGCAGTTGTATCCATTTTTCCGTGGAAGGGTGTTTGGAAAGCTAAAATTCCTAAGAGGGTCGCTTTTTTTGTGTGGACAGCGGTTCATGGGCAGATCCTTACATTGGATAATCTTATGCTTAGGGGTCGCATTTTGGTGAATTGGTGTTGTATGTGTCATCGGAATGAGGAAACGGTGGGTCATCTTCTCCTCCACTGTCCTATAGCTCACTCTTTGTGGGTTTATATGTTTCAAATCTTTGGGACGCAATGGGTCATGCCAGGTTCTGTGGAAAGTTTGGTGTATTGTTGGAGTTTTTGGCTGGGAAAATTTAATTCAGACATTTGGAATATGGTTCCTGGCTGTTTGATGTGGATTGTTTGGACGGAAAGAAATCGGCGCTCTTTTGAGGATACCGAGAAATCCTTGGTTCAGTTACAAGCGCTATGCCAAAAGACTTTATTTGATTGGGCTAGATGTTGGGGCTTCTCAAATTGTTCCACTATCTTGGAGTTTATTTCGTCTCTTAGTATTGCTCATTAAGTTTATTTTTGTTGTTTGGTGCTGTTTGTTTGTTTGTTGCTGTTTGTTTGTTTGTAGCATTTCTTTGTGTTCACCATCATGAACACCTTGTACTTGCTTTCTTCTATTTTTCAGTTTGATTAATAAAATTCTTATTACTTATCAAAAAAAAAAAAGTCCTACTAGAAAGAGATAACTATAGCCTCTATATAAAGGCTCTTTTGTAGTCATGTTGTTTTAGAACATAGCAATTGATTAATAAAATTCAACAGCTTATTTTAAGCTTAGTTTGTGTGATGCAAACTTCTCCAAGGTGTGATGCCAAGGAACCCTATGGGTGATTGCCTAGTGTTTTATTTATGTTATTTTCTGTTTATTCCCTGTTTCATCCCCAAACAGCTGTCAACATTCATTCTTTTCTAACCTAAACTCTTAAACATCAATCCTTATTCAAGAATTCATCAAGAAACCTAATATATGAACTTCTTAACGGTCCTGCATCAACCACTCATAAGAGAACTAACGTATGACCAAAATGAAAATTAACCAAAAGTTTTGGCGGTAAAAATGAACTTTAGCATGCAGATTAATTAAGCCATCAGCATTACCTTCACTTTTTTGCCGGTTGCAATGAGCTCCTGCTCAATCTTCTTTATCTGCATTGCAAGTGAAAAATAAACTTAATAGTGCACACATACTATATACATATTGTTTATTCCCTAAAGAACCATCAATAATACCTCAATTATTTCAACACTGAGTTGCTCTAGTTCCGAGAGCAAAGTCTTTATGAGCTCCTTTTTCTACTCACATTTTTGAGATGAAAATCAAGATCAAATAACTGAGAACTTGAACTAGAATTTCCGTAGAATTAAGAATCAAAGCTTGAATTACAAAGATAAGTTAGAGAAACATAGTTTCTATCCAAGTCTAAAACTAAGTTAAGTTGCATAAAAAAATAAATAAATAATTCTACTCTTACATAACAAGTCTATTTATAATCTTTAACTACTAGGAAATAGTTACATCTAAGCAGACTATCACAACATAAGTCAAAGCTGAAGTTAATGAGAATATATGACAAATCTTAGAAGTCAAAATAAGGGGCTGCCTGCTTGCCTAGTGTTGTTAAAAGCACACTTAAGCACAAAGCACAAAGCCCTTGGAGCTTTTCCCCTCTAAAGTGACACGCCCTCACAAAAGTGCTAAGTGTGCCTTAGGCGCGCTTTTTTGAGCTTTTTGTAAATTTTTTTAAAAAAAATTCTGATTTGATTTTTAGCCATTAGATCTAGATATGTTTCATATAAGCCATTGATTTATTATATCAAAACTAATAGTGTGGTGTGCTACCATACACCTAAGCCTATCTTTTTAGATATTTTAGAACTTACAACCACACAAACAAACGCTAAAGTCAGACACTCCTAACCCCACTGCTCTCTTGGTATCAAGCTCAAAGGTCTCTCTCTCTCTCTTATATTCTTCCTTTTTAAACCTTTCTTTTTCACTCTTTTTGAAACCAAGTCCTCAATCTTCTTCTCTCCCTCTTTCTCTCTTTTTTTCCCCTCACTTTGAAACCCACAACACAGTCACATAGCTCTTTTTTCTTCTTTTGTTTTTTTTTTTTTTTTTTTTTTTTTTTTTTTTTCTTTTCTTAAACCAGTTCCATTTTCCCTTTCTCTTTTTTTTCCCCTCATTTTGAAACCCACAACCCAGTCACACAGCTCCTCTGTTTCTTCTTTTTTTTTCCCCCTAAACATGTTCCATTTTTTTCCCTTATTATGAAACCCAAAACTCCTCTCAAGTGTCAACATAGCTCTTCATTACCAACGCTTCAAACTCTTACCTTTAAACTTCTTGGACAACCTTATTCATCCTCATGTGCTAAGAGGAATTAAAGTACATACAAAGTCATTCATTCCTTAAAAAGAAACAAAATGGCTTCTGCATATGCTGAGGATTTGGTATATGTGCATTTTAATCTTCAACTTTTGTCAAGGCACAATGAGGAGTACGTAAATGCAGTAACAAAAATGTGGGATATTGTAGAAGACTCTTGGAATAAGAGTGACATATATGGAGGAGCTGGAATTTTTGAGAATGTTACCCTTACACTTGATAAGCTAGAGTTGGAGGCCATGGTTATTGGGAATACTGGCACTAGTTTTACTACTAGTGAAAGTCAAGTTCAAAGAGAAGCTAATGATCTTGATAATAAGGATGACGGTTGTATTTGATTGTCTTGAACACTTATCTTGTTTTATTTTGTTTTAGTTTCAAACTTGTGGGTTGTATCCTAATTTCCGAACATCATGGAATGTTTTAGTTTCAAACTTGTGGGTCGTATTCTAATTTATGAATGTCATGTTTTAATTATTATCCACTATTGCTCTTAAATTGGTATGTGTTTACAATTATATGAAAGAGTATGCTTAGCAATATATAGAAAATATAAATAAAAATATTTTTAATAATTTTTTAAAAAACGTATCCCGCTGCACCCGCACCCTACTTTTTCAAAAATTGCCGAGTCCCGCACGTGAACCCGAATTCGTACCCATGCTTCATAGACTTAGACTTATATTGAATTTTTCTTAAATTTATTGATTAAATTATTAACTAATGTTAGTAATTAGTTATAGGGCATTAATGCATTATGGCTACTGGAGATTCAAATTCAAGACAAGATATTGCATGGAAGTATGTGTATCTAGCTGATCAAAACAATAAAAATGATTTAACTTGCAATTTCTATGGAAATTTTGCAAAAGGAGGGGCTTATAGACTTAAGTAACACTTGGTTGGAGGTTATAGAGCTATTGTTAGTTGTCTAAAGTGCCCTGAACATGTGAAGGAAGAAGTTAAACAATATATGCTGAGAAAAAAAAAAAAAAAAAAAAAAAAAAAAACAGAAAAAGAGCAAGTAAATTTGATGGCTGAATTTGATGATGTGGCTTTTGATGAAGAAGTGGAGGATGAGGCTGCTGAAGTTGATGCTCGTGGCAAACAAGTGAAAAATTTAGGTGGCAGTGGCACTAGTAAAAAGAAACCAAGGCATGTATGGATGCATTTGTTGCTCCTCCTAAAACAGCACAAATGGGAAAGAGTGGAAAGGGGGTCCAAACAACAATTAATGATGCTTACAAGAAAGAATTAAGAGAAAATGCTTGTTTTGATATAGCAAGGTGAATGTATGAAGCAGCAATTCCATTCAATGTTGTTAATTATGATAGTTTCAAAACTGCAGTTCAATTTATTGGACGATATGGAATTGGTATGAAGCCCCCACGTTACTATAAAGTGAGAGATCCTTTATTGAAAAAGAAAGTGGCCCACACCAATGATATAATGAAGAGCCATAAAGAAGAATGGGCAAGAACTAGGTGTTCTATTATGTCTGATGGATGACAAGACAAAAGTCATAGATCTTTGATAAATCTTTTGGTGAATTGCTCTAAGGGAAGCATGTTTATCTAGTGTAGTGATGCGTCTTCATATATGAAGACCAAAGAAAGAATGTTTCAACTATTTGGTAGCATGGTGGAGAAAATTGGAGAAGATAAAGTTGTACAAGTTATAACTGATAATGAATAAAGTTATGTGATGGCAGGTAAGAAGTTATTTATTGAACTATATATCTTAATCTCATGAAATTAGAAAACAGTATTCATATTATATTTTTCTTTTTATCTTAATTGTTACTAATTGTCATACTTATATTTTTAGATTATTAGGACGATTATTGGTGGCAAAACGACCTCATTTGTATTGGACCCCATGTGTATTGGACCCCATGTGCTGCCCATTGTTTGGATTTGATGTTGGAAGACATTGCAAAGCTTCCTAAAATCATGAGAACAATAAAGAGGGAAATTGAGCTTATTGGGTAAATATATAATTGTACAGGTCTCATAAACATGATGAGACACTATACAAGGCAAAGGAACTTGCTTAGACCCGCTAAAACTCGATTTGCTACTTCCTTTCTCACATTATCAAGTATACATAAGCGAAAGGAAAACTTGAGAAAGATGTTTACTTCAGAGGATTGGACTTGTAGCAAGTAGGCAAAGGAGCTAACAGGAAAAAGGGTGGCTCAAACAATTCTATTGCCTACGTTTTGGAACATTGTTGTTTATAACCTTAAAGTGTCAGGTCCTCTTGTTTGTGTGCTTAGATTGGTTGATGGGCAAAATAAACCTTCCATGGTGTACATTTATGAGGCTATGGATCAAGCTAAAGCAGCAATTGAAAAATCTTTTAATGAAATGGAAGAAAGATACAAAGAAATCTTTGAAATAATAGATCGAAAGTAGGGATGTCAACTCCATCGGCCTTTGTATGCGGCTGGCTATTTCTTGAATCCAAAATATTTCTATGATAATCACTCTAAAATTGAGCAAGATGAAGAGGTGACAATTGGCCCATACAAATGCATACAAAGGTTTGTTCCAAACATTAATCAACAAGATAAGATTATTGAAGAGTTGACATCATATAAGAGAGAAGAGGGCCTCTTTGGGTTGGAAATGGCTATTAGGCTGAGAAAGAAAAAAGCACCAGGTATTTGTTTTGTTAGCTTTTGTTAGTTGTTACTTATTAGTTTGGTCATTTTATTAAATGGGAAAATTATTTAGTTATTATAAAGTTTGAGTTAAGGGTTAAGAGTTAAGACCATTTTTTATTTTCCTTAACAATTGATAAGTGGTCTGCTTATGGAGTTTCAACTCCAAGTTTACAGCAATTTGCTGTAAAAGTTCTTAGCCTAGCTTATAGTTCATTAGGATGCAAGCGGAACTGGTTTGAACATGTGAGTGACTAAAAAGTTAGGGACTTAATTGTGAAATTTATTTCATGATTTAATTATCATGATATCATCATCTATGCATATTAATATATGGCTGTACAGATTACGTAGGTGCATAGAAAGAAAAGAAATAGGTTAGCACAATGATGAATGATTTGGTATATATTAAGTACATCAGAGCCTTGAAGCGGAGATATAATTTGCGTGACATAATTGATCCAATCTCCATGAAAGATATAGAAGATAGCAATGAGTGGTTGACTGGAAGAGTAGAAGAAGATGAACTAGATGATTTTTTGAAGATGATCTTGAATTTGATGATGATATTTTGACATGGGGTGGGGTAGTGTTGCTAGAGCTTTTGGAGTTGAAGAAGAAAGATTCAACTTGAGATCAAGAATGTGGCCACTAGGGCAAGCAACAAGTTCAAGTTCTAGTTCACAACATGCTCCTCATGATGGAGATGAAGATGATGAGGAAAATGATGAGGGCTACAAATCTTGTGATGACAATGATGATGGTCCCTTGCTTAATGAGGATGATGATTATGTAGATTAGGATTGCAATGCATATTTGCATTGATTTTGTTAGGCAAAGATATTTTGTTAGACAAAGATAACATTACTTAACATTCTAGTACTTTTTAGCCTTTGTCTTTTTGGTCCTATACTTCAATTTTGATTCAACCATGTTTTGTAATCATGGCCATCAAATATCATGGTTGCATATATTTTGTAAAGCACAATAGAATTATATAAATGTTATATAAATTATATAAAATGTTTTATTGTAATTTATATGATTAATTGATCACTTGATTATTGTATTGATCATTAATAATATATTTTTTAATTTATTAAAAAAAAAAATTAAATGTGGGCTTCACATTGATCAGGCACGCGCCTGTGCTTGTGCTTTGCACCTAGGCTCCAGGAGGCCTTTGCGCTTAAGTGCGCTCAGCACTTTTAACAACATTGTGCCTGCCCTAAAAGGTCAAAAATGTTGGCTGGTTGTTTTGGCTTAAGAGTAGAGGGTGGATAGTTGACAATCCTCCAACGAGTAGAGGGGGTTGGTTGGTTGGCCTAAGGTAAAGGGTGACTACATCATTTTTTGTGTAAAAAATGTACAATTAACTTAGTGTAGAACACACATTTTTTTCCCTAACCCATCAGCATTACCTTTGATTCCAACTGTTTCTGTTGCTGCTCTTGCAATAGAGACGTCTCCATGAGCTCTTATTCCTGCAAACACACACAAATAAGTATATATCGATTTTTTCTTTTTTAATTTATAAACTATCAGCTTTACAAACACATAAATGTCGTACCAAGTGTACATAGATTTACACATGCATAAGGAAAAAAAGGGGATAATAACCATCCAAAACATCAATCACAAAAAAGAAATTTCATACAAAAATGTAAAACAAACTACTTTCTTGAAATGAAAGACAAATGGTGATGGATGAAAAATGGTGAAAATGAAAGATGTTTTAGAAAGTTAAGTTGCCTAGAGAAAAAAGTAATAATGAACTAGCACTTCGAGAGACACACTCTTGGAATAATACCTCATAGGCAGATTTCTTGGATTCAAATTCAACTAGTTACAATGAGGGCAGCCTTGCTTGTTTATAGTTACAAAAGCAAGCTGTTGAGTTAGTTACAAGGACCCACCATGTGGTGGCCATGTGATTGGCCAAAGCCTAACAAACTTCTCTAACTAACTAATAAGCTAATACACTTATCACCAACAACCTATCAGCTAACTAACTTTCTGTTACAAGTGATAAAGGCTATTAAAAGTAAAAAGAAACTAGAAACTACTTATTATACAACATAAACTAGTAACAAATAGATTTAAAAATGAACTAACCCTTTATGTCTAATAGTTTTGTTAACAAAGTCCAAACAAATTTGTGCCATGGCCCAAAATCTTTAGTCAGCACCGATTTAAAATATTGACCCTCTGTGCTACCATTGGGCTTAAAACAACATGACCCACCTCGCTAACATTAGAAAAATCATGCCCCATCTCCCCCAATCTGAGCCTTCTTATTCCCAGGCTTGCCTCCATAAGAATCACATAAATCAAATATTGAGTTTTTTGAATATTGAAAATCCAAGGGTATGTTTAGTAACTGTTTTTTCATCTTATTTTCTGTTTCCAAAAACAATTTTCTATTTTTGAGACAAAAGCTTGTTTGGGTACCCAAAATTGACAAAAAACAAAAATTGTTCTCAAAACTCAATTTGTGAAAAAACTGAAAACATGCAAAAAACTGTTTTCAGTTTCTAATTTTTAAAAATCAATAAAAACAAGCTTTTAATTTAATGAATGTGTCTCATTTAATGAATTAGCATTAGAATTCAAATCCTAATAACAACATATTTTAGTATTTTCTATTTTTTTCTTCAAAAAACTATCTTTTTAGTTTCAGCTAACCAAATATGTTTTTGATTTCAAAAATACAAGAAAATTATTTTTCCTTTATATTCCCAAAAACAAGTTTTTGAAAATAGAAACCAAAAACTGTTGCCAATCATAACCCAAGATTTTCTCTTTTCCTTTATTTCCTATCCCACTAGTGCACAACCGTGGTTCCTCTTCCGCCACCGTCTTTCCAAATCCTCTCCATCCACTCCACATCTTCCCTTCTAGTATTATTATGAAGCACTTAGCCAAAAAGGTATTGGACCCCAATTGGAGGATAAAAACATTGTCCCCCTCTTACCGATAGGTAAAATTCTCTTAGCACTCTCCTCTCGCATACAAATTGAACGTAAAGTATGCCGACCTCTTTCATAGATACGTAACAAATAGAACGACACCCCTTACTCAATTGCATACTCAAAATATAAAAAATAAAAAATAAAAACCCACGAAGCAAATCCCTCAAAAAAAAAATTCAATCAATCCCCAGCTTTACTAATACCCAAAATCGAAACCCTAAACCAAAAATCAAAACAAAAAAAATTTTAAAAACTTACCGTTAGGGAGATTGTGAGAGTGTCTTGAGTGAGATTGAGACTTAGAGAGAGTGTCTTGAGTGAGATTGAGACTTAGCGAGTGTCTAGAGTGAGATTGAGAAGGTTTCACGAAGAGAGAGAGTTTGAGAGTGACGAGATAGAGACCCACAACCCAAATTGTTTTCTTGAGAGAAAACAAAAATATTCGGATTACCAGTGACCCGAAAACCGACCCGAATATACCCGTCCAAAACATATCTGGTCGGGCGGGTATATGCTCACCCGGTCCCATAATTTTTCCTAGTTTAATGATTTTTGAGTTCCCATAATCCGAGCCCCACGCAATCAACCAATTCAAGCCCAGCCCCTCAAATTCCCCATTATCAAAATTTACGAAAACCACCCCAAACCAACAAACCCTTCTAGGACCAAAAACAGGATTTTCTTAAAAAATAACTATACATCCAAAACTATCTTATTAATAAGGCAATGTTTCAAACTATTTTTAAATAGCAAAATTGAGTCGTTTGAAAGATTTGGTTATTTTTAAAAAAAATCCCCAAAAACACTACCCATTGTTAAGGGCATAAAAGTACTTTTAAAATTTCACCTTGTTCCCAATCGTTCCTGCGTGAACACCAATCATCATCTCTGAAACCAAAACAAAAAAACTCCAATAAACCCTAAATCCCAAATATATATTCACACAGAAGAGGCGAAAATGGGTAATTACCCATAAAAACGTAACTATTCAGTTAGTTGGCACGGTTTTGAAAGAAATTGGGAAACTAGCAACTCGAGCCTCAGAGGCTCGATTTTGGGCCTTTAAATCGAGCCTCTGAGGCTCGGTTTACGTATGTTGACAAAATTTGACGTGGCAAGGAGTCTACGTGGAACTCGAGTCTTAGAAACTCGAGTTCCACGTAGATTAAACTCGAGTCTCTGCGACTCGGTTTACTTAGTTTAAACCGAGTGTCAAAGACTCGAGTTTTAGCAAGATAATTTTGTGGCTTGAAACTCGAGTCTCTGAGACTCGGTTTACTAAAATTGAAACCGAGTCTTAGAGACTCGAGTTTCAAACCACTGTTCCCCCTGCACTGGTCACGTCTGGAAGTCTGGTCATGTCAAGCAAGCTGTCTCTGTGCTAGTCAACAGTCTGTGCTCTGTGCTGGTTATTTACTTGTGCTCTGTGCTAGTCAACAATCAATAGTTGCTTCGTACACTTTAATTTGAGTACGTTGCTGAAGTGCTTTGTCTGTTTTGAGACATATTCAAAAAATATATTAGACTAGGCACAAGCACCAAAACTTCTCTCAGACTATTATGAATCAATTTTGTCTGTTTAGGAACGTACTCAATGAATATTAGACTAACAGTAAAAAACTCTCACACCTTCAACAACTTGAATCACAAAACCTCAACAACTCTCACACCTTCAGCAACTTCAATCACAGAACCTCTCTTAAGAACTCTCACAGAAACTCAAACTCTCATACATATTTAGCAGCAAAACATTGCTCCTCTCACTCTCATACAATCTCAGCAGTACATTTGCACATCATTATGTCAAGTAAGAGTCTCCTCACTCTCTAATTAGTTGTTTAGTGTATATAGCTGCTTTAAAAAGTGTTGCTTGCATTGTTTAGTGTATATGCCATTTCCTAATAAAATATTTGTTTGTATTAGCCAAATATATTTGTTTCCTGATAAGATATTTGTTTGTATTAAAATATGTATATTTGTTTCCTTATAAAAAATACGTATATATATATTTATATTTATATTTATACAACTATATAATTAAATATTTATATATACATATTTTTATTTATATATTTATAAAACTATATAATTAAATAATTAAATATTTATATAAATATTTTTATATTTATACAACTATATATATAAATACTTATATAAATATATAAATATTTAATTATATAGTTGTATAAATAGGCTAAATATAAATATATTTATATAAATATTTAATTATATAGTTGTATAAATAGGCTAAATATATAAATATATTTATATTTATATATTAAATTAGATGATATGTCTAATTTGATTGATCATGATTATATTCACATTAGTGTTTTTCTTTTTCTTTTTTTGTCTGATGAACCCTGCTCTATGTTATTTCATCAATAGTAGTGTAATAGGGTATGGCATTAATTTAAAATTACTTGAATGATGTTGTTACATAATTGCACTCATTCATTTGCACATCCTCATGACTTTTGTTGTTTGGTTTGATATTTTTATTTATATTTTTGTTAGAGCTGAGTTTCAATTTTGTAATGGGGGTGAGTTTTGTCTTCAGTTTTTTTAGTTGTTTGAGTATGAAATTATAATGATTGAGTGTGTTTGTATGTGATGTGGGGTGAGTATATGCAATTGTTACACTTTTAGAAGTTGTGATTCTTGTACTTTGAGTAGATAGAAAAGGTTTTGTAATTGATGTGAAATGAAAGAGATCAAATATGTCACTAACATAAATTTAGTTGGCTCTCTAATAGGTTCACAATCTTTGAAGAATATTGACATAAATGTATACTTCGGTGGACCCCTTTACAATCCTGAAGGGATTGACGGATTCCCATTTAGAGGGGAGGGTATCGAATGCTACTACATGATGTTACGTCGTAAGTTGAAGACGTTGACTGATTTGAAGAGGAAAATAATGGACGAATTGAAATTGAACCCTGCTTGGTATGACATCAAGATTATTTATCGTTGCCCACAAGAAGTTCTTCATGAACGGATAAATTACGGGTATATGGCGATTAAAGAAGATAAACATGTAAAGATGATGTTTAATAGGATCCAGAAAATGCCCCAAGTAAATGCTGCTGAGTTGTATGTAAGTTTGGAGGCGAGTGTAGACAACAGTACTAAGGTGGTGCAAGAAACATCTACGGCTTTACAATTTACAACCCTAGATGATGGATGCACTACAATGGGAGGGCATGCAATGGGAGGTTATACGCTCTCATCTCAAGATTATGTTGCGAATACTAGTGGAACCCTCTACTCTCAAAAGACACATTTAGAAGAGGAAGACGAAGACGAAGATCATGCTGCGAATGATGGTGAAAATAATGATGATATGGATCAGTACGAAGAGAGGATTGAGTGAGGTGACTTTGAGAACGATGTGGATGAGCATGAAGTCATTCCTAATTTTGAAGAGGAAAATATGGAGTACCATGATGAAGGTGATGCAGATGATGATGATATTGGTGTCCAGCATGATACAGATACGACCACTGGCTACAGACCTCCTGCGGACTCATTCTACGCAAATACTTGGGAAGATATGGTTGATCATTCGCGTCTTCAGATACCATTTCTTTGTACTTGGCAAGATGGGATGCATTTTTGTAAATGGTTGACTTTTGCAAATAAAGCTGCGGTGAAGCGTGCATTGATAATATACGCAGCAAAGGATAATAGAAATTTCTCCATCCAAAGGTCGAGCACAACTCAATTGTGCGCCGCATGCGTTGACGACAACTGCAAGTGGTACGTTGGGGCATACATGAAGCCTAAATTCAATGGTCTGTGGATGGTCACGTCTTATGTGGGTTCACACAGTTGTATACCCTTTGGGCTGCGAAGAGATGGTAGAATGATGGATTCTAATTTTGTTGCATCAGAAATTGTGGGAAGATTGCGAAAAAAGCACACTGCTACTGTTGATGAGCTTTGGGAGATCATACGTACTAAGTATGATCATGAGTTTTCTTACTATAAAGTATGGAACGCAAAACAAAAGGCAATTGCTAAGATTTTTGGGGATTGGGAGGAGTCTTACCAAAGATTGCGAAAGTTGTTGTTGGCATACTTGGATCAGGATTCGGGTACCCAGTATAGCTATCACACCATACCTAAGCTATTAGAAGGTACTACGTTACTGCGCTATGTATATTGGGCATTCGCTCCATGCATTGCTGCATTCCAGTATTGCAGGCCAGTGATTAGTATTGATGGAACTCATTTATATGGTAAATACAAAGGGGTATTGATGATTGCAATGGCAACCGATGCTAATCAAAAGGTTTTGCCTATCGCCTTTGCTGTTGTGGACAAGGAGTCAGGGCCTAGTTGGGGGTGGTTTTTAGAGTGTCTCAGGACTTCAATAGAGCGTGTTATTGAAAACAAGGACATTTGCATTATTTCTGACCGACATAAAGGTATCAAATGCGCCATTCGAGAGTGGCCTAGAGGGCAAGACGGAAGAGAACGGGTATATCATCGATATTGCCTTCGACATGTTGCTAGCAACTTCAACACACATTTTGATAACCCGACTTTAAAGGCATTGGCCTTGAAAGCTGGATATGAGACTCATGATGCTAAATTTGTGTCCATAATGCAAACCATTAAGGAGGCCGAGATTAATTTACTAAGGGGTGTAGACCCTACTGATCGCCGGATTATACGTTATATGCCATACACATATCTAATGAGTGAGGATGTAGACAAATGGACCCAGTCACATGATGGTGGAAGACGTTACGGGGCAATGACAACCAATACCTCTGAGTGCTTTAATGGGGTTCTTAAAGGTGCCCGCGGTTTGTCCATTGCTGCAATGGTTAAGTTCACTTATTTTAAACTTGTTGCATATTTCCACGATCGACATAAACAAATTACTTCTGATCTCTCTCGAGATAAGGTGTGGAGTGATTATGCAATGGAGATCTATAACAAAAATGAGCAGAAAATTGCAGGACACACTCTGAGGAATTATAATCATGCAGAGGGTATATATCAAGTGGTTACCCCGTATAACGACCATAGAGCTGGAGGGGGAAATCACAGTCATGATGTGCGCATATTTGATAGAACCTGTGGTTGTGGAAAGTGGCAAAACTTGAAGATCTCTTGTTCACATGCAATTAAAGTTCTTAAAGGTCTGCATCTCGATGCGCCCAGCTATATTGACCCATGTTACAGTCTGAACAACGCCATTCTCACATATTCACATAATTTTGTGGTGCCAAAGTCAGAGTCATTATGGACAGATGTTCGCGGACCACGGTGGGTGCTTGACCCACAATTGTTGCGGGCCAAAGGTCGTCCTACGATGTCAAGAATAAGGAATGAAATGGATGGGGTACGGCGAGAACGGGGAAGCCGGAGGGAAGATCCGGAGTTGAGGGAGATTCAACCGAGACAACGATGTAGAGTGTGTCATCAAGAGGGGCATAACCGCAGATGCTGTCCCAATTCCCATGGGGCTTCGACAAGTGGTAGTGCTATGAACTAGGCAAGTGCCGTCACTGTTTTTATATAATATACTCAGAATGTCATTTGGTTTTTGTTCTTTGCATTTGGAAACTAATAATCGTATTTAATGTTTGTCAGGCAAGCGGAGACTTGATTTTCGTAAGTGACATTGTACGTGGGACTTGTCGTGATGTTCTGTATGGACAAGCTAGGTGATTATGTAGAGTATGTTGTATCAGTATGGACAAGTGTTAGGTGAATATGTATAATATGTTATATCAGTATGGAGCTTCCGCTAGGCGAATATGTAGACTATGTTGTATTAACTTAGTTGTTATTTTGTTTATTGTTGTAAATTACGGATAATTGAACTATTTGCTATCCATTTTACTCGTTACATTAGTTGCGTGATGCAGCTTTTTCCTATAATACGAACAATGATATTACTTTGACAAGTTCAACCACAAGGCCCTTCTAGTATTGAACTGCCATTGTGTGCTAAGACTTTTGTCCAACAATAATTTTATTGAATAGTTACTGTTTTTTAATCTGGTTGTAGAGTATGCTCCCTTCGCCTATCATATGCTGGTATGTAGTTGTTTGATGTGTTCTGGACCCTGGAACATTTGCTGCAGGGGAGAAAATTAATTCTGGTCCATGCACCTGCGGCAAAAAAAAAAAAAATCCCAGTAGAACTCGAGTATCTTATACTCGATTTCCATAAATAGAAATCGAGTCTCTAAGACTCGATTTCCATTTATGGAAACCGAGTATAAAATACTCGAGTTCTACTGGGATTTTTTTTTTTTTACCCCAATTTGAGAACTAAAAAATAATTCTGGTCCCAACCTGCGGCCAAAAAAGAAAAAAAAATTCCCAGTGGAACTCGAGTCTCTAAGACTCGATTTCTATAAATAGAAACCGAGTCTTACAGACTCGATTTCCATTTATGGTAACCCATTAAACTAGAGTTCTACTGGGATTTTTTTTTTCAATTTTTTGTTATTACCCCATTTGAGAACATAATTTCAGGTAATTTTTTACTAAACCGCCAACATCGAAGAGTAAATACCTTGTAAATCCAAAAATATAACTGAAATGAACAAAATAAAATTATACAATCTGGTTTTTTTGTTTTCAACTGCGAACATCTAAGTAACCCAACCCTGTAAATCCAAAAAAAAAAGAAAAAAAAGAAAAAGAAAAGAAAATCAACATCTCATGTCTTCACAATCCAACAATACACAAAAAGCACACATTCAGTATAATTTCATATCACATTGTAATGCACAAACTATAAGCAAGAAAATTGAGTGGAATATTAAAAGTTCAAACTTGTTCTTTTAATTTTATTTTGAATATAATTGAAGTTCTAACTCTAATTAGCTCATTTACAACCACTACATGGTAGGATTGATCCTTGAGTGCTATGTCTCATGCTAGAGCTACACATGCCCAGAAAACTAAGCCACATGTGCTTCTCCACTAAGCACAGATTTTTAATTATCAGTCTGGTCGTCTAACCAATAGATTGATAACAGATTGACAGTCATTGTCTACGGACATTCTTGTCAGATACTTGAAGTAAAACACATATTACATAAAAATGTATCACAAAAGAATATTTAACAAAATAAACAGAGATGCCAGTGGTATTTAAAAAACTTCAACAAAGTGTAGGCACCCCCATGTGGCTTTTATATCCATACAAAGAACAGAGCTGTTGGCTTTGTGTGAAGAACAAAGCCACGGATCAATTATATTCAGGGTGGTGGAGTGAAACAAAACATTAACATGGAGACACAGTACTTCCATAGCTTCCGCAATGACATGTTTTTCTCGGTCTCCTTCTTCATTACCTTTGCCACTACCATCTCAAAATCTTCTTGTGTTACATCAACCCTCCTCTCCCTCAGAGCAAACATCCCAGATTCTGTGCACACAGCCTGCAGCAAAAAAAAAACGAAAAAAATGTGTGACAATATGATTATGCACAGAGAAAACACACAATCTTTCACTTCTGAAGACTTTAATAGCCCAGTGCAATAGGTCGTTATGGAATTAACAAGACTATACTTATCATTCTGTCCAAATCCATCCAAAAGAGTTCAGATTGTTTAAATTGAATAAAATACTGGCAATCTTTACAAGAATGAAGCCTATTTTGACATGCTTGCCAAATACTTACAATAAGAGATGAATCTGTTTAAATAGTTGAGGTCACAATAAAGAAAAGTACCAAAAACTAAACAACCCAATCTGCATAATGAAAAGACACACGATACCTTTATTTTATTTGATGCTTTAAATTCATCCAGCTGGTTGAGAAGCTCCAGCATAGTCCGCTGCACTTCACTGTCACCATTGCCACTACCAGTTTAAATGCAGAAAGTAAAAGGGTACACGAGGCAAACCTCCTTTATCTCTTTAATTTGCTGGTCAAGACCGCCAATCATGTCATATGTGGAATCTGGAACCTTTTCAACTTTCATGAGGTTGACCAATGGATCAACTTTGCTTGGCAAGATTAAATGAAGCACATAACTGTCATTACGGAGAGCAACTCTTGTTGATGGAGTTATCTTGGTGATATCGATATTTTTATCAATGTCAACAACATATTTCCGTTCAAGATGAACCTGGGAAACAAGATGAAACATTAGATAAAAATGTATTCAAACTGTTTTCAAACCATCTCTTATTAACAAAAAGGCACTCCTTGTGCATGTAATAGTCTATTCCCTTGCTAAAATATCATTACTTTTGAATTGACGAACAAATAGTTAAGGCACAGCCGCAAATTTACAATTGAGTGCATTCATATAGGAATATTACTTACCTTAACTAAAACGTTATTCTTCCCCATTACTTTGACAAATAGTGTGTAATATAACTTTAAAATGGCATCAATGTTAATATAAATGTGCTAATTTCGACTTTCAACATTTAAATCAAGTTAATTTTATTCTTAGAAATTGGTTTTAAAAGTGTATGAACAAAATTGATACAACTAATAGTTGGGGAAATTGATTTGAAAGTCGAGGGACAAAATTGATACTATTAAATGTGGGGAAAAGATAACGATGCTCTAAAAGTATAGGTTTAGGAACTATTTTTAAAAGCATCTGATAAAAAAAATGGGAGATACTTTTTGTCCTTAAAAATGATTTGGTAACAAATAATCTAAGGGCATCTGTTAACAAGACCCAACTAAAACTAAAACTGTGACAAATTTATAAAAACCAAAAAATTGTAGTTTGGCCATTTTATTATTATTATTTTTTTTTTTTGGAGGGTGGCCATTTTATTAAAGTTACTAAAAAAATTCACGCCTAATGATGACATTGGCTTGATTTTGAAAGTTAAGTGATTAAATTGATAGAAATAGATGATTTTAAGGTTGCAAATGCTAAATTTCCTTTAGATATGACATTAGCATTTTTCAATGCTAATGCTCTTAAGCAATTTGAAATTCACTCTCGGGTGACTTTCAATGTTTTTGTTACTTAGATATCAATGCAACTAATGGTATTCTTTGTTATGGTAGTACAACACTTTGAATTTTTTGCGTTTTGAAGCATGTTATTTTTTACTTTAATTTCTTGATCTATTCCTATTTTATGACAAAAAGAAATCAATTTATATTTTGATTTTTGCTACTTTGTTGAGCCTCAACTTCTGTCAAACCCAAAAAAAAAAAAAGTGAGGGTAGACACGAAGGACAATGTAAGAGCTTTAGCTGCTAGATTACAAATTTTGTAATGAACTAAATAACTTTTTCATCTATTTTTATACCTTTTTCTTTTATCTAGTTATTTGGATGGTTACAAAATTTGTAATATGTTCTAACAAATTCAATCATGCATTCTAGCAAAAAGAAAAATGTTATTAATCGAAAACAAGTTCAACATGTTCAACATGTTATCCAGTAAAGGAAAATCAGCGGCTGCTACAAACTTCAAAAAATCTTGAAGCTTGGATCCTGAGACTAGCCGCTTAGCTTCAAGGGTTATCTGTACGCTCTCATGAATAAAGTCTGCAGTTGGTACAAATTCTTTCTCTGTGAATCCTCTAGTTGTCATAGCAGGTGATCCAATGCGGATACCTCCAGGCACTAAGGCACTCTTGTCACCTTTATAAGGGAATATTATTGTGTGTAAGTTTTGACAAGAAAGGGAGAAACAAACAAAAAAACAGATCAAATCAATTAAAATGGGATAAACCTGCCAAAGAAAGGACTCACCCGGAACTGACTTTTTGTTGAGGGTAATAGAGGCCAAGTCAAGAATTTTCTCCACCCGAGCTCCATCAATACCCTGTTAAGGGAAGCAATGTTAACTGCTGTTAGTAAAGGTAAATGGTAGGCAAAACACCCCCATCCCAAATAATCATCACAACAATCGCTGTAGTACTAGCAAATTAAACAGGTTGTCTTTCGATTCAATGCCTAGCAATGCAGAACAAATTTTGACATATAATAATATTGACGTGTCATGGCATTCTCCCTTTCAAAGATAACACACACACCAAAAAAGAAAAAACCACACCACCCTGGTAGGCAAAATACCCCTATCCCAAATAATCATCACAGCAATCATTGTAGTACTAGCAAATCAGCATAGCACCCACTTCAGTCAGATTTCCATGATTAGTTAACAACTACTTCGTGTCAATACTTCTAAATGTTTCTAACCAGGCAATGATATGGAATTTCTTTAGATACTTCCATCACATCAGATGCTTCATAAATGTTTCAGAACTTTGAAAATACTTTAAGGAAAGTAATGGGATAAGCATCAGGTACACCATGATTGGTAGGATTTGACCCTTTTAGGCGATGAAAATGATATAATTATAAGGAGAAAAAAAAGGTATGAAAGGTTTACAACATATGATTAGGCATGCAAAACTAGGGATGTTACATGCTTAGAATATCACTTGCACAACAATAGTAAATCAAATTAAAAATTTAACAAAAGATTTACACAGACATATATATAAGCTATGTTTTTCTTTTATTTGCTAAGCTACACTTATGACAAGTCAATCTTGAACCCAGATTTTTATGGGGAGAGGAAGTGCTACTTGAGCTAGAGCTCATTGGCATAAACTAATACTGTTTGTCACTAAATCCTTGCTTGTGAAAATAAAGCAACATTTTCATAGTAGAAGATGAATATAGTTCTGATTAAGGCATTTTCACCGTTTCACAAGATGTATTAGTTGAGCTGTAGAAATGTTGTTTAACTATTGGAGCAAGTCAATTAAAATCCATACTACAAACATAGGTATTTGAGCTATAAACTTTCAGGTGGAAGGATCTGTTTTTTCATAACAGAGTACCTCTCTTTTTTTTTTTTTGAAGTAGTAGTAGAGACCTGAATTTTAACAACTGACTAGTGATAAATATTTTACCTAATAGACTCTGCATGCTTCAGACAAGCAGGTTGTTTCTAATTTTCCTTTTAATTGTTAGATTTAATGTTTCTTGTATTTTATGCAGAGAGATAGATAAGTGGACATAGGTAGAGAAATATAAAGTTATCACTTCTTAAGAGTTACTTCATTATTGGGATTCAAGCGCAAATCTTCCATCAATATCAGCTCTATTATTCAACTCCTCCCTAGAAAATGTTCATTATTTCAAAATCACAAAAATATGTTATGGGGAGAAGCAAAGGACTATAACATAAAACAAACAACTGGTAGCAAAAAGGGAGAAGCAAACCTTTACAAGATCCTCCAGCATGTTGTTTCAATGATATACAGATATCATGAGTCTGCACAGCTGCGAAGGAACTGAATGTAGATCCATGCCAATTTTTGGTACCCAAACCTTGTGTGCTTCCTCTGCTCTATGGTCCATATCTAAAGCTCGTATTAGTTGCCCATATGTTCCCAATGTGGTTCCCTGTCCCTTGCTTAGCATCCATTTAATCACCTAGGAGAGATTAACAAAGGACTATAACATATAAATCATAAAAGAAAAATAATGAATCAATCTTAAATATATATATTCTTATCATTGAAACAGAAGTTTAAAATAATTAAATACTATTTTTCCAGTTCTCAAAAATAGATTAGAACACAACCCAATATTTGCAGGCTGCAGAATTATGAAAAGTTTGGAAAAAGGTTGCACAAACATGAACTGGGAACTTCTTTCTGCAAGTTAAATGCCAAAAGAAAGGGGGGGGGGGAGAGAGAGAGAGAGGGCCAGAAGAGCCTTTGAAATGCTGAGGTGGTAATAAGGATTCCTTAATGTGACTCATTTTATTACTTACTTAAATCCGACTTTGTGTAATACAAGTCCCAGATAGCTAGTCTTAACTTTCCTTAAAGCATAAATATGTATGCATGTATGTGTTTTTAAGTCTCAGATAGCTATTCTTACTGTCCTTAAAGCATAAATCAGTTTCTAATAATTAGTTGCTTGTAAATACCCTAACCATCCTAACAATTGGTTCTTGACGAATATCTGCTGCAGAAATAAATTGGTTCTTGACGAGTATCCTAACAATTGGTTCTTAAGAGAATAAATTGCATGTACATGGAAAAAAAAAACACCATGATCAGATAGATAAATGGGAGATACAACATTGTAGACACTAACACACCTGATTTTGCTCAAAATAGTTTGGCAGGACATTATGCTCCCCAAGCAAAACTTCACCCCCTCTTGGCTTATCTAAATCCATTATCAGTGTCAGTCAGCAAAGTGCTCTTTCCACATCCATTTAGCTCCAACATTAGTGCAGCTACTTGAACGTGAGAGGTAGGGTCCAAGGAAACTGATGAAAAGGCTGATGAGGTTCTAAAGTCGGATATTCTGGATTGTTGGACTCCAGAAAATCATTACAGATGGTCTAAACCCAACATGTTTAACACTCAGATTCAGTCCATCCGTAGTGATTTTCTGGCGTCCAACAATCCAAAATATCCTACTTTAGAACCTCATCAGCCTTTTCATCAGTTTCCTTGGACCCTACCTCTCACGTTCAAGTAGCTGCAGTAATATCCACTGCATGTGATTGAATCCCCACCTACAAAGAGTCATACAGTAGTCTGTGAGATATATACACCTCAGGAGACTCCTAGGACAAGGTCTAGGAACATGCTCCCTTGAAGAACTCCAACAGATAGAAGAACAGTTAGAGAGGAGCGTAAGCAGCATTAGAGCTAGAAAGGTTAATTATAAAATCCCTAACTTGGCTTTCATGATATTTTACTAAATGGTAGTTTAACATGCTTTATCTTGGTCTATACTTTCAGGCTCAGGTTTTCAAGGAACAAATTGAGCAACTAAAGGAAAAGGTAAACTTTTAAATTGATTGATATGTAGGCCCAACAAGGTGATTTCAAGTTGCCTAGAAAGAAGTTTCACTGTTATTTTTTTTTTTGTTGAGTTCCTGGCACTGAAATATTGCAGCACCATAAGTTTTTTCTTAACAGAATTCTTCAGTTGTTGCTGACTAGTATATGTTCTATTTTCTAATTTTTCTTCAGGAAAAAGTCCTAGCAGTTGAAAATGCAAGGCTATGTGAGAAGGTGAACTTTTGCAATTATTATTACTAGTACTAGTATTCTTTTATTCTTCTTGTTGATGGTATTAATGATGAAATATGACACGTGAAGCACAGAAAGCAGAATCGTGCCTCCAGCTTGTCCACTAAAATAACACAACCTATAAACAACTTAACAAATTCATAGTGATTGTAATTTTATAATCAAAAGATAACATCCAAAACATAATTGCAATACACATTTCACAACATATTGATGAAGTATGAAAGTAGCATGGCATAGAACAAGAAAAGTAATGAAAACTGTAAAACTTTAGGTCAAAATGTCGTGAAAAAGATGACATATGCTATTAGTAAAAGATTTAACAAATTTGTTCATCATCTATACACATGCAGAAATTATGACCTTAAATCTCAGACATCTACATAATGTTCAGATCCACTTATTCTAGTGCCTTACTGTAGGCAATAGTTTTTAATGTAAAAGAAGACATCAATCTGAAGAAAGATTTAAACATACCATTTGCTTGTAATTCTTCAAGAGAGAAACAACTCCCAATTGATTCCGGAAGAGACTTCAACTTGTTATTTGATACATTTAAAAGCAATAACTGCATCATCAACAATTCATATTAGATCCTGGAATTTATAAGACATGCTAAATGTTCCTATCAATGCTTTTAATCAGCAGTTTCCAACGTAAAAAGATCATACCAGTAATTACAAAATAGTGCTAATAGGGGTGAGTTATCACTCTTTGGGGGATCTATGACAATGAAGAATATAAAAGAGAGAGAGAGAGTCAACAGATTCATTCTTACATGGTAATCATCCATGTAATCACGTGGATCGTGCTGCAAACAAAAAAAACAAAAAAAGAGGGGATTTATTGATTGTATAAGGTTACAATAAAATTTAAAAATAAAAATAAAAATCTAACAGATAATATAGATTTGATGTGTGCTCATGCATATGTTCTCTCTCCATGTCACACTATAAACTAATCACTTTATTGCTCCAGAGTCCAAACTCAGTACTACCTTCAGTGGTGAGTGAGGAGACTTATTACCACTTTTTCTTTTTTTTTCTCTTCTAGTTCTTTTATTGTTTTATCTTCCAATAAAAATCTACAACTATTACACTTCCAGGCCACAGCTACGAAAGTCATGAAGAAACAACAATGGCTCCCAATCAGTTAATTTTGAAATGTCTAAATTATTAAAAGAAAAAACTAGGCTTCATATATAAAGGAACAAATAATAATTTTAACTCAACTCCTAAAAATAGATCTACACCTCCATTGTAAGTAAGGCAACTATTCAAAATCCATAACAACTAGTAATATATGTAGAAATATATTTCACAGATAAGGTAGATGAGACATAATCATAAAAAAAAGATTACCCTTCTGCGCCTTCTATCTCCGTACCGACGATCCCTCTCCCTCTTTCTCCGTTCACCATCCTCTCTTGCTCTATTAGCTTCCTATATAATCATCCAATTACATGGTCAATAACTGAACATTCAAAAGAACACTGCTCAGTGAAACTACAATGAGACACAAGCATCTAAGCATCGCATTTAATCACCTCTTCTTCTCTAGCCCTTCTCTCTTTCTCTGCTTCCTCTAAGGCTTCTTTTTCAATCTGAAATTTCATGCATAATAAACATATAAGTTGAGCATTTTCTTTGAGTTAAGAGACGATAAAACTCTCAAGCAATTGCTCACCTCCCTATTTGCAAATATCTCTTCTACTACTTGTTTTGCATACTCTGGGTCATCACAAATCAAAATGTTGTCATAAACTGAACCAGCCTTTACCTGCAATGAAATTGATCAGGCTCCACCAATCAACAAAATTAAGATATTCATTAAGGCTGTTCAAATTAGATATAAGAGATTAAAATGGCCTAGTCTTGGACATAGGATAGAGCCGTAGTAAATTCTGAACTCTATGATAGGTATAAACAAATGTAGTACAGCAACAAGTACCAAGATCCTAAAAAAGGTATGAAGAGCTTAACCCATAATTATCACTTAAGCTTATCAACTTTGCCATTCAGCTTAACAAAACCGACAGTTCTCTTTGTCAACATGGGATAGAAAACAGCAATGTTGTTCACCTAGCTAATTATGAAGGATCTGATAGATTGTTCTTTCCTAATAAATTATATGCAGTTTGTTGGAGTCCAGAAGAACAAGAAGTCTTGGCACTTACCTGCCATACTTCAATTCCCACATATTTTATTGGCTTTAGCACATAAAGGTCAGGATCATCCTCAAATTCTGCAGGAATTTAAAAAATTAAATCAGTACCAATATACCTCTAAAGATTTATAAGATCTACATTAAAATCCTAAGAAAATAGAAGTTTGGCCTCTCAACTTGTACAGATTGTATCATAAAGCCAGAACGAAGATGTACCATTTGAAGCACCTTCCCCGCCCCCCACCCCCCCGCGGGCCAAAAAAAAGGGAAAAGAAAATTATAGATTCGCACATGTGCACATGTATATCTATGTAGGGTTACTTGGTTAAAAAATCCATGATATCTACTACAAGTCTGCAACTTAGAAGCCTTTTAATAAACAATATTTACAATGATTACTAGCAAGCAAATAATTCAAGACTGGTTGATTGTATCAACAGGTTGACCACATGCTACAATCTTGTCCTGGTCCAATAGAACTATGCACTGGCCATAAAATAAATGCTACTATTTCTTATACTATTGTATAATCAGACCATTTGAAATTGGGTCAATTTGGACATGAAAGATGAGTGGTGACATGGGCCCCAAAGAGAAATAGAATGACAAGGCTAACTAGAGATGGTCTTTCAAGCACACTCACAGGTTCAATTATTCACCATGTTAACCTTGCCTTACTGGGAAGATTACTTAAAAACCCTTTATATGATGTTTGAGTCAAGGAATCCAACATACCCTCGGCATCTAGATTCTAAGAATATGATGCTCGAGAATGTAAATTTTTGGAAATATAATAATGCACATGTTTGGCTTGATAAAGAATTAGATAAAATTCTCATAAAAATGACATTATCATGTTTAGCTTATTGCCTCGTTCTCAAGAGTCAAGAATCTTGGGAGGAATCATTTTTTACCTCAAAACACACTTCTACAAGAAAATTTTAAAATCCGTTTCTTGAAAATACCAATAATATTGTCTCAGCAACTCAGATGAAAAGGGAGTAAAGAATTTAGGGTAGGCATTATTTTTCAACATGGGATATCTTAATATCACAGAATGCCCCCTGCTCCGAGAAGGCTTTGATAGTATGAGCATGTCTATTAATGTGCAATCATTTATGTGATGATAGAGCTAATGATAAATGTTTATTGTGCTTAAACTATATGCAGAGAGTTCCAACTAGTTTAGTCTCAAATGCATGATACTATCTAGCCATCAAGAACTGCAGAAGAACAGAGAAATGTACCTGGGTTATCAATCCATGGAGTCTTCCACTTCCCCTTATAGTTGGGGTTCTTGATTCTCTGTAACATAGCAAAAATTCCTATAATTAAAAAAACGTAACAAAAGAATTGAATTCCAACTTTCTATGTGTGGCTTAAAGCACCTTGCGCTTCCATGGTCCTTTGTATGCTGGATTTGGAATCTTAGGTGGCTTCCATACTCCATCCTCTTCATCATCCCAATCATCAGGCTATCATCAGGAAAAAAGAGAAAGACATGTAAGAAAATCATTACCCTCATTTACAGCTATATATCAACAAATTACCATCCTTCTAGACATTATGTTCTGTGATAATCCCCACTTCATGAGACAGCAAACATACAGTTCATATCTTGTCATATATGAGCAATCAACATACCTCTTTGGCCTTTCGATCAGGAATTTCAGCAGGAATTGAATCGTATCCCTACAACATCAAGATAGATCATGGGTGCGTGACTTATGTAGTTAAAAATTAAACATCAATGTTTCAATATTGGGTTAAAAACAGTGTATGATACCTCTGGATTGACATCATTAGGGTCGTTAATGTATTCTCTATCATCCCAGTCTGCTGGCTGTGTGAGGGAAGGCACATCAATAGATAAAAAAATAAAATTTAAAATTTAAAAATTAAAATAAAATAAAATTAAAAAAAAAACCCAAATTTTGTCACATAACTAGATATCTAAAGAATGCTATAAGATCTTATAATTCCATCACTGATTAGATATATGATTTTTCAGAATAAAACATTTCTTTAATTGAAATATGTAATTCATTATTGGCGGATGACACCATCTTCATCCTGAATCAATTAATAATCCAAAATCAAAAAACAGTGCCATCAAGGCCATACCCTTTTTGCTTTGACATCCTTAATTTTCCTTGGAGGAAGGATATCCCAATCTGAATACATGCTTCCAGAATCCCATTCTCGATTGTCAACAAGGACACTATAACTTGCATCAGGCCTCAAAATAAACGTGTAGAAATGGGTTAACTTGTCAGTTTCACATTGTAGATCCTTTTTTAAAGGATAATTTTGCCCCTGGTAAGAAAGTATAACATGGAGTTTTTTGGTCTGTGTGCCACATATATCCGGTCCAAACATGAAACTGCACAATAAAATGTGAACATTCAGTATCTCTCTATATATCCCAAAATAGTAACAAGTTATAGAATGTCATTAAACATCCCAAAGCTGAGAAGATTGAAAAACCTGATTAAGATAATTAAAATTAATAAAAAGAAGAAAAAAAAAGTAAACAGCATGAAATCCTGACACACACAAAATTATTCTAATGTCAACAGAATCAACAACACTGAGATTGTAGTAAGTCAAATGATTTGCAAAGAAAGAATCGAATCATTGGATGATAGAAGATATAAAAAACCAACAAACCTGTATGGAGTATCACCGCCAAATTTCTTCTGATTGACATAGCCAGAGAGAAGCTTGATATAACCACCACCACATTCAATGTCCTGTTCAAATTTAATAGAATACTGGACCACTAGAGTTCTATTTTGGTTGCTGAACTCTGGAATCTTTGCAGATATTGCATAATGCTTGGCATCATTATATGTTTGAATACCTGCAATTTTCAGGAATCATTAGCATCCGCTGTAATTCCAAAATCCTAGTTCACACCAGCACAAAGACTGCAGTGAGATAAAAGGCTACATTAATTTAACCTTCTTAGTGACTTAGAATTGAAAACAACCACAAAGCAGTAAGAGGTAAAAATATGCAAATATGTGCATTTACATTACCAGCTATGTCATCAACACATCACTCAAGTTTCTATAATTCTCTTTCGGCTCACCCTTGACTGTTGATTTTCTTTATCAAACCAATGCAATTTATGTAATCACCCACATTGACATAGGCTAAAATTTACAAATTCTTTCGCTTCTATAAGTGAAGTACTATTATGTAACCAATACTTAAAAGGTTAAACATACACCAAGTCACACACATCTAGTATTATAACGTCTATAAATCCAGAAAATCCTTAAAATGAAAATAAATAATCTCACTTACTAACTTTTATATCAATATTAACAGTCTAACAGTAGTATTAGCAAAACTTCATAGCATTACTATGACTACTCCCACTACTATTGGTATTGTCACTATTATTGATGTTAGCCAAGTTGAAGTGAGCAAAAATAATAATAATAAAAGTTAATTCTGCAACAATCATATAACTTTCCATTCCTAAAAAGATAGGCTTAGGCACATAGCATAATAAAGGTCACTTTTTTTCTTTTGATTAGTATGATAAAAGTTACTTGAGTACCTTTGTCATCAGGATCCGCAGACCATTTTCCTGCTGTGTACTTAAACGTGCCTGCTTTCCCTTCAGCCCTTTTCCAATCTGATAACACCCACCTGCTCTTCCATCCATCTTTCCTCCACAAAAATCACAGAAAATCATCAGAGAAAAAAAAAAAAAAAAACCATTTTTTCCAAATCAATTTACTTGAATACAACACAAAGTCCATACTTTTTTTTAAGGTCCCTTAGGTTCTGTACACAAGGTTGCATTGAGTAATGAACCACATGGTTGAAATCAACTGTCCTCAGTAGAAGATAACACTACATGTCTTGTATTAATGAATATACGATTAGTTGAATTTAATTGGGAAAACTAAGGAACTGTAACTAAGTTTTAAATTTTTTTTTTCTTTTTGGGAAGGCACTTCTATTGTCTTATCAATTACTCATTTCAATTAATCAGAATCATCAGATCAAGTTACAATTTTTTTTTTTTCTTTTGGGTGCCAACATAAGGATAAGGAACAATAATAAAAATCTAGAGTTGACCCAGAGTTGACCATTATATCACTCATAAAAATATATCTAGATTAAAATAACAAATGATGCAAGGAATAAAATTGCAACAAAAGCATTTAACAACCAACACATGTTGGGTTACCTCCATTGTCACATTTAAGAACCATATCCTTGTTGGAATATCTACCTCCAGCTAATGTCCTTATTTGAGGCATTCACCTAGTTCCAATAATGTACGTTCAAACCATATTGAAAACAAAAATAATCTTATGGAAATGTGAAAAGAGAAATAATAATGGAATAAAGTGTGTTGTTTCACATTAAGCTTTCAGATACCTTTTTTGAATCTTACGCCGTCTCGTATAATGAGGAGGAGGTCTTGCATGTCCTTCGTCAGATGCCTCGGGCCCAACATTGTGTCCATGTTTGTGCCCCCCTGTCCCACACGGAGGTGCCTTTGATATGCGTTTAGGCCGACCTTCAGCCGTTGTAGGTAACCCAACCGCCTGCTCAGCCTGAACATGGGGTTGGTCAATGGCTGAAGAAGGGGTACTAAACGAACTATGGGAGGGTGGCTTCTGCTGCATGTCAGGTGGGGTACCCAGGTCAAAGGATGGAATGGGTGACAGCTGAAGAAATGACTGTGGGGTGGGTGGACGGACGTCAGACCCAGAACAAGGAAGTGGGGTGGGTGGAGGGATGGTGGGGCAAGAAGATGGATGGGGGGTGGGTGAAGGGATGGTGGGCGTAGGGGCTGGATGTGGGCTAGGTGAAGGGATGGTGGGCGTAGGAGCTGAATGTGGGTTGGGTGAAGGGATGGTGACGGTAGGGGATGGATGTGGGGTGGATGAAGGGATGGTGCGACTGGCAGATGCATGTGGGGTGGATGCAGAGGGATCGGGGGTAGGGAGAAGCTGAGGGTAGCAACAGGCGGACGAGATTGACATCCGGCCGGAGCTGTGCTCGTGCTTGGGCCGGTAGGCATAGCTGCCTCCTCAATCGGGGCCTCAGGGATAGGAGGTTGGACACGTGTCATCGCATGCACTGCCGTCAGCACCTCAGTAATGTCGTTGTGGTCCTCCGTGCCCACTGGATGACGCCTCAACAAACGGACGTATCCTTCAATTTGCACATGGAAAAACCACACATATTAGACCTGCAATACGAAATCAACAATGCCAATTGATAATAAAATAAATGTTGGTTCTGCTACTAATAATTGCAAATTAAAGGGAGATGAAGTGCTAAGCAAAAAATGTAGTAACAAACATCATGCTCTCTAAACAGTGGTTTCATGGTAAGAAACACGGTAACATGTAGAAGACATTGAGAAGTTACCAGCAGAGTCACTACAGCACCAGGCCTATCGATGAACCTCCGAGTCACCCTTTTGAACCAGTCGTGGTACTCGTGCTCTGGAGGCATATCACCAAGCACAGCTTCGCAACGCCGATCAAATCGATTACCCCACTCAAGGATATGCGCAGCATGCTTCTGCATCCAATTAACACCGATCTTCCCCCTCAAATCAATGCCATGAAGCACTTTGTCAGTGTTAACAGCGCGGGGAATTGCTTGGATCATCCCGAATTGACGAACAACACGATCCGGTGTATGTTTCTCTACTAGGTGGAAACATACAAGCGGCACCGTTGTCGTCCATACGGCCCTCCCTGCAACACACCATGGCGGGAGGTCGTCAAAATGAGCTTCATATGGCTGCCACACCACCTACAATAGCCAAAAAAGAAGTACACAACACATTAGGGAACAATGTTTATATTTCAAAGTTCACGAAACCTATATGGACGTTCGTAAAAGCGTAAAATAAGGCATTTTCATACCTGGTCTGGCAACATGGAAGCTAGTTGCTCGCGATACCTGTCCCTGAAGATGTGGGCGGGCCTATTTTTCTTGTTTGGGACCCACAACCACCTACAATCAAGAAGAATGGATCAATAAGTACTGAGATAATCTTAAAACTATAATGTAATCACATATATTAAATATCAATATAATACTAAAAGCTGAAACGTAGCAATTAATGTTAATTGGATGTTAAAACTAAGATATTAAACTAATTAATAATATCAATATCAATATAAAACTTATGAGTCTGTTAAAACTAAGATAAAGTAATCACATATAACTACTGAGATAATCTTAAAGATATTAAACTAATTAATAATATCACTGGAATAAGAAACGGCCCTTTTAAAAGACAAAGCACAAACCAGCTATATTGAGAGTCACAAAATTATAGTAGATTAACATAATCAACTACATTGAACCTCGGTTTAAAATGTTGTTATGTTGACATAAAAAATTGCTAGAAGCCTTTAAAATCAATAAATAAAATCAAGTTACATGATTGTGGAGTTGGTAATGATCACATAACAGTATGTTATAGCAGTATGAGGTAGAGACTTACTTCAGGGATAGTGGACCACGTACTGGAGGACCGTAAGCACCCACTGGCGGGCCTCGCTCAACTGTCGGGCACAAATAGGGGAACCTGGCCCATGCCCAGTACTGGAGCAACAGCAAGCACCCACCAATCTGACTGGTGTCCTCGCTTGCCCTGCATAGCTCTCGATACAACCATGCAAGGCAAGCACTTCCCCAATTGTACCTCCGTGGGTTGTGAAGGTCTTCCAACTGCTGCACCCACATTAGATGCACCCTATTGCCGGATTTGTCCATAAATATTGTGTCCCCCAATAGCGCTAGGATGTAGCATCGTGCGTACTTATGCAGCTGATCCTCTTCAGCATCAGGCGGCAATGGGTAGCAACTTCCTCCAAAAGGCGGTTGATGAGAATCCTCTGCCCATCAAGTTGCTTATGGTTATTTTGAGTTACAGGTCGAAAGCCAAGGAAGTCCTGGCACACATCCACCCAAGTTTTTTGTGTGCTCCCTGTTATAGCATCACCATCAACAGGAAGCCCGAGAAGAACCTCCACATCCTGCAATGTGATGGTCACCTCACCATGTGGCATGTGAAAGGTGTGAGTCTCGGGCCGCCATCGCTCCACTAAGGCCGTTATCAGGCCATTGTCAATCTCTCTACCCGGGACCCACAGGAGTCCCTCCAAACCAACTGTGGTGATGATGTTCCTCACTCGGTCGTCCACCATTGGAGGTTGCTTGGAGAACTCTGAACTACGACTACGGCAGGTAATGGACCCTGGATCTTGCACATAACAAAATCATGGATTAATATAGTATATGCAAATACGTGTACATTGTATGGATTAAATGCATGTGCACAAGTTACTGTTTTAGTTGAGTGTTTTACCCGCCCATTCCAAATAGCTTCGGACCGATGCGTCGCCTGCTGTGTCAACACCGAGTCGTCAATGGGTCCAGGCTGTGTATAGTCAATGCGTCCAGCATTTGCAGCAGCCATACTGAAGAAGAATGATAAGCAGTTAGTTTCAAAATTGAACACACAATATGCTTAAATATATAGGTATGAGTTAGAGCAGCCATAATGAAATGACAACTATGGTTGCTTGTTCATAATTGCAGAATCATAGCAAATTTCTTAGAACTTTGAAGGGAGGACTTGACCGGGAATTAGCTTACTAAACTGGTATTTTGGTAGTTATTTATTTAATTTTTTTTTTTTTTGGGTATGAAAGTTTCCAACATATATCTACTAAATGCTTTTCATGAGAATGATTAAACCAAAATACTTCTCACATGTTTGTGTGTATACTGGCTTTAAAGTAAAAGAAAGAACAAGAGAATGAGCCTAATCTGTTCATACATGCACTAATTCAAAGATAGTTTGAATTGAATTTTTGTCTGTCAATAGAATATAAAATCATAAATTACAAATTAAGTTTTAACTATTTCAAGTATCTTGCTTTATATGGTAGTCGATATTTACACTATTTATGTTGTAGGTAACCTAGGTTGATTTCAGTGGATTTAACTATAGCATATTGCTTTGCTTTGCTTTGTATCTCACAGTCATATGATTGTGGACCATTGGGTAATCTTAATTTGTTAAGAATCAAATATGTTAATATATGGGAGGCTTTTTAGTGCTAAATACTAACTATGAGCACCATGTTTGGGATTACAGTGCCAGCACTTAGGGGAAAGGACTACGGCAAGACTAAAATGCGTTATCCGGACTACACAGAGACAGAATCAGGTCTTCAGTATAAGGTTGCCAGATGAAAAATACATAAGGCCTCCAAAAATGTTTTTAAGTGCACAAGCATCATAATTATTTGTTCTAACAACATATATATATATATGAGAATGCAGGACTTGCGAGTAGGAAATGGCCCCATACCAAAGATGGGAGAGACTGTAGTGGTAAGCCACTAATTTTTCATATGCATTTTTTCATAATGTTAAGTTAGCCAAGACTTGGAGCCTAATCTCATTCATTTAAAGAGAAATTTTAGACTGCATTAGTTCCATATCCCCAATTATATGTAAAAGTATGCATGGAGTCATCTGTCTTAACTCTGATAGAGTTGATACATGAACATTTGAGAAAATGGTGAGCTGAATTTAGTACAATATAAGCCATGCAACATTGAAGTTCAATTTATAGCAAGTGGAGTACACAGTTTTTTTTTTATTTTGCTGGATATGTAGTTAATTAAGTAATCAGTACAACAACAAAACTAATGGTAAAACAAGAATATTTTACCTCTATTACAAATTCAGTACAGAAACCAAAATAGAAAAAAAAAAAAAAAAAAAAAAAAACGAACTGATTACATTGCAAAATGCATAAGGGACTCACCTTTTTTTCTTCTTTTTCTTTCAGATGGTGGAGACTGAGTTACAGCAGAGGGCGAGTGAGAGAGTAGAGAGGGTGACAGGGACGTGCGACAGTGGGTCGGTGAGCGAGAGAGTGAGAGGGTGACTGAGCGGTGAGGCTAAGAGGGTGAGTGGGTTGGAGCCGGCGTCGGCGACGGTGACGCTGAGAGAGTGAGAGAAGGAGAGGGTGAGTGAGAGTGGGTCGGAGACTGAGAGAGGGGTTTGAGAGAGACAGAGGTCAGACCGGTGAGGCTGAGAGGGTCAGTGGGTGAGTGGGTCAGCGTTGGCGACGGTGACGCTGAGAGAGTGAGAGAAGGAGAGGGTGAGTGAGAGAAGGAGAGGGTGAGTGAGAGTGGGTCGGAGACAGAGAGGGGTTTGACTGATGAGGGAGAGTGAGATTGGAGAGAGCGTTAAATTCAAAAAATGCCTATTAGAAATCGAGTGCCTGAGACTCGATTTCCATGTCTAGTCCACGTGGAAATCGAGTCTTAGACACTCGATTTCCACGTGTACTCCAACGTCTTTTTTGCCATGTCAAAGCACGTAAACCGAGCCTCAAAGGCTCGATTTAGAGGGCCAAAATCGAGCCTCTGAGGCTCGAGTTGCTAGTTTCCCAATTTCTTTCAAAACTGTGCCAACTAACTGAATAGTTACGTTTTTATGGGTAATTACCCATTTTCGCCCACAGAAGAAAACCCCAAATTTCTAAATATAATATATAGTAATGGGTGGGTCATTGGAGACGAAGTTCTTGCAAGAACTGGTGCTGTACGCGCAGAGCGCCGCCCTGAGTTGCTTGGTGTTGTTCGCGGGGCTCCGACACCTCGACTCGAACCGGGAAGCTTCCAAGAAAGCGCTCAAGCACAAGAAGGAGATCTCTAAACGCTTGGGCTGGCCTCTCATCCAGACCAACCCTTACGAGGTAAGCGATTGTGTGCGATTGTGTGCTTTCTTGAAGAATTTGTGAAAAAGTTATCATTTTTATTTATTTTCTTGTGGTTTGGATTAATGGGTATTTTCTATTCTGTGGTGAATTGGGTGGGTTTTGGATTTCTTAATTGAAAGCAACCACAAAAACAGCTAGGCTTTATATATGAATGAAGCTACAGTAAGTGTAGTAGCTGAAACACAATTTTGGATAAAGGTTTTGTTTTTAATTAAATTTTGTATAGAAGTTATGCATTTTATAAGATGAAAACACACTACTCAGACTGGCCATAGAAGTGGCAGCATTGATAAATTTTTGGGTTTGATGAAGCTGCCATTCTGTTGATGATTGTGGTTTTCTTATTGGCTTTGTTCGTATTGACGGGTTGGTAAAACTATAAAAGAACATGGAGGACTTAACTGCTCTGGAATGCCCAAACACACACTTGTTCGACCCAAAGATGAATTTTTGGTCTTATGAAACAATTTCTGTTGGGACAGAATAACTTGGGTGGAATGATGCAGGCTGTTACTGGAAAACATAGATGTTAAATTGTTTATGGATTATGAAATAGGATATGTTTCTAATGGAGTAAGATGAGGGAGAGGGGTTGAGAGGAGAGATTTCTGGTTGCCTTCACCACCCCACTCTCCTCATCAGTCATCTCCCTTCATCCAAGCGTAGAGTTAGTCACGTAAGTGTAAGAGTCTTGTAGCTTAACTAGCATCTCCTGTTGTTTCCAATAGAGATGCCTAGGTTTCAAATCTCCCCTCCCCTTTGAATTATCAAAATAGAGTTAGTTACACAAGTGTCAACACAGCATTAGAATGATAAGCTAAAGAATGTGGTAGAACTTTTAGGTACAACTTGTTTTTGCGCCATAGATTCTCTCGTGTTTATTTATTAACCTTGAAATAGAGAAGTTAGAATTATGTGAAATGAACTCTAGTTCAGAATTGTTGTTGTTTTTATGCTTGACTTGTGTTTCTTCATTATTCACTGGATGTCATAGCATGCGATGTTATAAATCCTGACCACATTGATGTTGAATTTGACTCTATTGGAGGACTGGAGGCCATCAAGGAAGCATTATATGAACTGGTGATACTTCCCCTAAGAAGACCTGAGCTTTTTTCCGATGGGAAGCTTCTGGGTCCCCAGAAAGGGGTCTTGTTGTATGGACCTCCTGGTGCTGGAAAGACCATGCTTGCCAAAGCTATTGCAAAGAATCTGGAGCTGTTTTCATTAACGTCAGGATATCAAATCTGATGAGCAAGTGGTTTGGTGATGCACAAAAGCTTGGTGAGTGTAGATTATAATTTCACTCCCCCACCCAACCCCCCCTGGATTTGAGGGTTTTCTGACATTGCCCTGGCAAACATACACAACTGCATGAAGTTATTTTGGCCTTATATATATTCTATTGTGATGGACCTCATTACTTATGGGTTGTCAAATTTAGTTTGACTCTTGATCATAGAAGTGTGAAAGATCAACTAAGAACACGACTTTCTTGACATATTGGGTTTATATAGCTGAACAGAATAAGACAATGCTTAGATGGTTTCAGCACAGTTTCTTTTGGTTAACGACTATATGGGAAGAAGATGGTTTAGGTGCAATCAGTTTTTATGTTATGGATGTTATGATTGTTATCTATATCCAATCTAATTGAAAAGGTTTTCGAATCATAGGTTAATGATCATCTAAATTCTAATATATTTTGCAATTTTTTTCTTTTGTGCTATTAACATGAGCCTTAAATAACGAATATAAAAGTAATTGGAGTGTATTTCATAGATACAAATTTTTATATGAAAGTATGATCAGTATAAATGGAAGAGAATGTTCTACTTTTTGCAGGAGTGTATTGACAAGTATATACCTTGTTAATATTGATAGCAATCACACATGGATGTGGGGAAAAAAATTTCTGATCAAAATTGTTGAAGTAGATTATACTTTTTTAAAAGTTATTGTATTTCTTTTGCACTGTGTAATGCTTTGATTTTGATGATTATTAATTTTTTACTATGGTTTTGCAGTGGCTACTATATTCAGCTTGGCTTATAAACTCCAGCCAGCTATCATATTTATTGATGAGGTTGATAGTTTCTTGGGTCAGTGCCATAGTACAGATCATGAAGCATTAACAAATATGAAGACTGAGTTCATGGCTTAATGGGATGGATTCACCACTGATCGTAAGTTTGTGCCTTGGACAGCACCTATGTCTTATGATTTTCTCATTGAAAAATTGAATCTAAAGTAGGTTGTTCTTGTAGAGAATGCACAAGTGATGGTTCTTGCTGCTACCAATCGCCCATCAGAACTTGATGAAGCAGTACTCCAGCGCCTTCCTCAAGCATTCGAGATTGGGATACCAGACTGCAGGGAGAGAGCTGAGATACTGAAGGTGATTCTGAGGGGTGAGAGAGTTGAAGACGACATTGACTATGTCCACATAGCTAGCTTGTGTGAAGGTTACACAGGTTCAGATCTTCTCGAACTATGCAAGAAAGCAGCCTATTTCCCTATTAGGGACCTACTAGATCAAGAGAAGAATGGGAAAAAATCTTCTGTGAGTATATTCATTTTCTTCTTCCAAAATTTAGTCCTTTTCATTTTGTAATTCAAAAAAAAAACACTCCAATTTAGTAGCATGCTTTGGTCTGGCAGTGAGATATTTTTCGATTGGTAAGTTACACATGCCCCCAATGGGTCCACAACTTTAGCCTCCACCTAGCACTTATAAGGGTGGAGGTGCCAGTTGAGTAATTTCATTTGAACCCCACCTAACCAAAAAAAAAAAAAACTTTGGAATACTCTTGCAATATGGACTAAACTTATCTTGAATACATGATGATGTCACCCTTTCAAATTTCACTGCATACCCGTTATTCCGTGAGTTCTTTTCAGATGGTAAATATAATTCTATTTGTTAAGTCCTGGTTTCATTTTCTTCCTTTGTCTCCTTTGCACTGCTAAAAACCATGGATGTCCTGGGAGTCAGAAATTTAAGAATCAGGGCAATAAACAACATTCTGTTAGTATTGCATGACAGTAAAATTCATGGCATCAAGTAACTTTTATCTTGATCCTTTGATCGGCTTTTTAAATGCTGAAAAAGGTTAACATGCCTGGAGAATAAAGGAATTCAGGTATTCTTATTGTTTTAGTATTAAAAAAATTCTAGTTATTTGTATAATTTTTTTTGCAAAATTTACCTCATTAGGTAGATGTAATACTCTTTTGTATGTGTGTTTTGTTCCAGCCACCAAGGACATTGTCAGAATCAGATTTGGAGAGAGTTATTGCCACATCAAAAAAGACAAAGGTAGCTGCTAATGAATACACTGGATTGAGCTCACAATCACCAGGGTGGTCGAGGAATTCAGAATCGGGTGATTATCCTGCTCAAGCTGCAATAAGTGAGCTCTCTAAGCTTGTGGTTTCCCAAATCTTGAATATTCAATCAGATGCCCGGGAACCTTGAATTCATCACAATTGAAACCTACTCTCCTGAAGCAAATTTGTTATGTAGTCTAGAGCTGTAACTTCGTTGGTTATGGAGAATTACCATACATGTCTGAAATTTGTTGATGGGGTTTTCATATTTTTGGATGTCTTCCAGAATTCACATTTTGATGTAGCAATTGGAACCATCTTTTTAATGCAGCTCTGCTTTCAGTTTCTCTCCTCTTTATCTTCGAACTTTTAGAAATTAGGGTCCATTTGGTTGGAGGAATGGAAAAGTGAGAGAATAAAAAGAATTTTATTTTCTCTCATTTTTGTTTGGTTGAGAGTGGAAAAGTGGAGGGAATGAAAAAATGAGTTTAAATAAATTTACACATATACCCTTGTTAAAGAATGGTATTTAATTTAAAAAAATTGACAAATAATCACAAAAGAAGAGCAATCATCTAAATTTTTTTTAAAAATAAAAATCATGTCCCAAAAAACAATCATGTCTATTAAAAAAAAAAAAACTATCACGTTGAGGCCCCAAAAAATCAAAAATCAAAAAGAAAAAAAGTAGGCGTGCCCAAGCCTAGAAAATCAAAAGAAAAAAAAAAATAGAAAAATAAAAAGGCAATGTTAATGTTACTGTCCAAAAGAAGAAAAAAAAGAAAAGAAAGAAGGCACGTCCACGCTTAGAAAATCAAAATAAAAAGAAGAGGCAACGTCCCCACCCCCCCCAAAAAAAAAAAAAAAAAAAAAAAAAAGCAAAGGGCAACGTTACTGTCCAAGGGAGAAGGAAAAAAAATAAATAAATAAAGGTAACTTGAAGAAGTCTATGTGTACATGGGCATTTTTGTTGATCAAGAAATTTTTTTTCTCCAATTATGTTTATTTCCATTTTGGAAAGAAAACATTTTAGTGGGCCCGAGAAGAAAACATGGGTCTACCATTTATTTTCCTTTCTTCCTACTCAATCAAACACATTCTAAAAAAGTTTTTCTTCCCATTTTATTTTCAAAGTTTTTCATTCACTCTGTTTCACCTTCAAACAAACACACCTTTAAGCTTGGTTCATGGAACATTATTATCACCTGAACATGGTCATTGTGATTAGTTTCTTTGATGTTCGTACACACCTCAAAGAATTGAGTCCTCTTGTGGTTCAGTCTCTATGTTGGAGCATCCAGGGGTTCATTTGATAGTTAATTTATAAGAATCTTAACCCTTGTGAGCTCCAACTCGATTGAGCAACAAGAAAATAAATTTATTTACTTTTGTCTTGGTTATTTGAAGAAAGTAGCAAGTAAATTGGAACGGGAAAATAAATTTTGATACACTATTCCTCTTAAGGCTAATCTTTCTTTTATATTATGGGAAATTACACTTTGCATATCTATGGTTTAAAAATTGACACTTTTCTCACCTGAGGTAAGCTCAATTTGTCTTTTGTTATCCACCTCTATTAAAAACAGGGGTAAATTTGTATTTTTGTTACTTTTTTATATCTCTCTCCTCTCAAAACATAAAAAAAAAAACAAAAAAACAAAAATTAAGAGAAAAGAAGATCTAAAAACTAATTTTTGTAAAAATTAAAACCTAAGTTTTGGATAAATATTTGGAAAAGATGATTTTGTTGGCTAAATTACCTGCAAATATAAAAGTAAGCAATTTTGAACAAGGGCTTCTAGAAGACGGGCTCTGGTAATTGTTACAAACTCTGCATTTATATATTTGGAGAGAATTTATTTTCCTTTCCTTTTTCTCCTCTCATTTGTAAAGCAAACAGGAGCTTGAAAATCAATTGTTAATCTGAGCACTTAATGATCATATTCAAATTCACCTCATGCATAGTTCGATCACAGTTTAATCTCACTAGTAACTAATCATGGATTGATATTAAGTTGGACATGATTAGTTCTTATCACTAACACTTTCTTACAATTGTGAATGAACCTAGTGTAACACTTTTACATATTTAGCCTAAGGCTGGTGTGGATCTTATTACTTCAACTTTCTATACAAGTAGTTCAGCTGGGTTTTTCAAGAGTTCTTAGTTCATTTATTTAGCTAGGTTGCAACAACCAGCCACCAATGATTAATACCATTTAGGAAATAGTTGGCAGTGGAATCAGTTTGGTTGGGTTTCTTTTTTCTTTTTCTTTTTTTTTTCTTTTTTTATTTTTTCTTTTTTTATTTTATTTTTTATTTTATGGTCAATTCATAAGAAATTTCATTAATTGGGGCAAAAGCCCATTGAAGATACATCCATACAAACTTGGTTTGCTATTATCGCGGGGGGGGGGGGGGTCTTCCACCCAAATTACACATTCAAATACAGAACCAGCATGCTTGGCCAACAGATGAGCTGCAGCATTGTTGCACCTACGGACATGGTTTGCTTCCCACTCATTGAAGCTCTAGAGATACCGTTTGGAGCCTTCCACCACTTTCTAGATGGAGCTAGGGGGCTTGTTTAGGCTTGAAAGGGCAGTCATCACGATCAGTGCATTTTCTTCCACAATCACTTCTTTGAGGCCCAAGTCCCTTAGCAGAATAATTCCTTCCTTTGCTGCCTTTGCTTCCACTTCCAGGGCCCCCAAAGGAAGGGGCAGTTTTTGCTCATAGCTCCCATAAGTTGGCCTCTTTCGTTTCTTATTACCACTCTGATTCCACAGCAACTAGATTCTTTGAACACCGCACCATCTATGTTTGTACCATCCAGGTGTGGGAGGGCGCCATTGGATTCTGGCCTGGTGGGGCTACTTCGGACACTTGGGGGTGGTCATGGCACTTTGTCTGAACTCCTCCACGTATTTAGCCGAGTCCATCGCAATACTCTTTGTTTGTTTGCACCTGCCCTCGTGTTTGAAGACATTTCTGTTATTCCATAAGCCCCAAGTTGTGGTTGCAAAGAGTTCCCAATCAATTTCAGTTGGCATATCCATGAGTTTCCATACAGTGTCGATGAACTCCACATGAGGGATGCTCCCATTAGGCATTTTAATACCAATTTCCTTCCATAGTTCTATCGCAATTTTGCAATGCAACAGAATATCTCAAATCCTCCACACAGGACACACCCATCCGAAGAGGCCACATTCCTTCTTTTCAAATAGTGGTTTATAGGGAGAATGTTTTTACACGCCCTCCACATGAAGTGTTTAATTTTACTTGGGCAATTCAGATTCCAAATGGACTTCCACAGATTGGTCATTTTTGAGCTGTTCGAGCTTCCACCGCCATCCCCGAACCTCTTGGTCTCCTTTAGGATTTTGAGGGCCACCCCGTAAGCACTCCTGACCGAGAATTCGCCATTTTTTGTCCAAGCCCAAGATTGGGAGTCCTCAGGCAAATCGGAGCTGATTGGGATGCCCAAAATCTCCTCAACTTCATGGTGGAGGAAAGTGCATCTCACCTTTTCGATATCCCAACTACCCCGATCTAAATCCAAGAGATTTTTAACCATTTCCAACTCTGAATCATGGCTTCTTGGACTCACCACCTTAAAGGAATCAGGAGTTGGTAGCCATCTATCCTTCCGTATATTCACCTTACGACCATTTCCAATATTTCATTATAGTCCTCTATCAATAGTGCTTCATACCGCGACAATGCTCCTCCAGGCGTAGGACGAATTCTTCCCCAATTAAGCTTCCATAAAGGAGGATTTTGCAAAATATTTTTCTTTGAAGGTGTTAGGACATATGTGATTCACTTGTTAGGAACATATGTCACTATTTTATGTAATTGGCTAATCTTTTGACAAAACGCACTTTACTTGTATTTGGGTAGATTTAGGATGTGTTTAATACTTCAAGAAACTATGTTTTAAGATCAAGTGTTGAAGCCATGCAAGTCTGTCCAAGATTCAAGTCCGAAAATTTCCTGTTATTAAAGCTCGACAGCTAGCATCTATCGAGCTTGAAGAGCTGTTCCAGTCCCGTGGCTCAACAGCTACTTGACAGCTGCTTGACAGATGGCTATCTATCGAGGTTTATGAAGAACAAATTTTCAGTTTTGTTTTGACTTTAATTCGTGATTATGTGTTTGGGTTTTCTTTTCTCACAACCCTAAACATATATAAGGATTATTTTAAGGGCTGTCAAAGGGGACACAAGTTGCACAAGTGTTGAGCAAAATTTGTTCAAGCAAATTGTGACCGAAGATAGAATTTGCCCTAGTTCATCGTTCTTATGTAGCAGTTGCTGTGTTTGTGCACTGTAGGGTTTTGTGACCAAGCATTTTCTAGATCTTCATCATGGATGAACTGAAGAACTTTGCAGTCAACAATCATCTCTAGTTAGTGATTCAAGTCGTGTACTGGGATCCACGCAATTGGTTAGTCACGTACTGGGAGCCATGCATTACAAGGAGAGATTGTTACTACAGAACAAGTCCAATTGGATATTGGGGTAAGGGTTCAACTGTAGGTTGGTATAAGGTACTGAGATTCCTTTACTTGTAACCGCTTGTTGTGATAATAGTGGATTCTCAGGAGTGGTGACCTTAAAAATCACCCGGTGAGGTTTTTGCCATGTTGGTTTTCCCCATTCATAAACAAATTATCGTGTCAATTTATTTTCTGCTACATACTTAGTTTTATTGGTGATTTGTTTGTGCTACCATGCGTTTGCATGTTAATTTGATTAATTAATAAACTTGACTAATTAATCAATTAATTCATCACAAGGGGTTAGTACATTTTTGGCCTATCAGAAGACATTATGGAGTTTGGATTCATAAGGATCCTCTAACCCTGTTTTGCCAACAAGGCCATGTTAAAAGCTCTAAGATCCTTAAAGCCCATACCGCCCTCGGATTTTCTGGTACATAACTTCTCCCAAGACACCCAGGCCATTTTCCTCTCCTTATCCTTTTGTCCCCACCAAAAATTCCTTACCAAGGAGTTCAGCTCATTGCAAAGCGAGTTGGGGAGCATGAAGCAACTCATCATATAGGTGGAGGTTACTTGGGCAACCACTTTGATGAGGATTTCTCTTCCTGCGTTGGATAAAAGCTTTCCTTTCCAACCTGCGATCTTTCTTCCCACTTGGTCTTTAATCCGGTTGAACACTTTCTTCCTTCCTCTTCTGACCATAGGGGGCAACCCACGATATTTTTCATGTTGTTGTATGATTTGTGCTCCAAACAAGTCCTTTATCCCTTCCTGAGTGTCCCTCTTGGTATTTTTACTAAAGAAAAGAGAAGTTTTCTCTTTATTTAGTTTTTTACCAAAAGCTTCCTCATAGTCTTTAAGGACCTTAATGACCCGGTTGCCTTCCTCCATGGTGGCTCTGCAGAAAATTATACTGTCGTCTGCGAATAGAAGATACAAAATTTGGGGAGCCCTTCTGCATACCAAAATCCCCTTGATCCTCCCCATACCCACTTCCTTCTGCAGTATGGCTGACAGGCCCTCAACACATAGTAAGAAGAGATACAGAGATATAGGGTTGCCTTGCCGCAATCCCCTAGTTGATGTGATTTTGCTCTTCGGTTCTTCGTTAATGAGGACAAAAAACGATTCTGTTCTAACACACATCATGGAAAGGGAGATCCACCTTTCTTGGAAGCCCAGTTTCCTCATTATCGCCTCGAGGTACGCCCACTCCATTATCATATGCCTTGATCATATTGAGTTTTACTGCCATCAAACCCTCTTTTTCGGTCCTTTTTTGAATTTTGCGGTGCATGGTCTCAAAAGCAACTAGCACATTGTCTGTGATCTGCCTTCTAGGCACAAATGCACTTTGCTCTTCACTGATCACCTCAGGTAAGGTTTTCTTTAACTTGTTGGCAAGGACTTTGGAAATAATCTTATATATTACGTTACACAAACTTATTGGTCTGAATTCAATGATTTTCTGTGGGCATTTTACCTTTGGGATTAGACAGATATAAGTCTCATTCAAGCCTTGAGGCATAATACCAGAGTTTAGAGTATTCAAGACACAATTGATTACATTAGAGCCAACCACATCCCTGTATTTTTGATAAAAGATTGGGGACATGCTGTCTAGTCATGGGGCTTTCTTAGGGTGCATTTGTTTGAGAGCTATTCAGATTTCGTCTGCCTTGAACTCTCTGGGTTTCAACTTTCAAGTGTTGTGTCAAAGCAATACTTCCTTAAAGTAGGCAGGTCCAACTAAAAAAGCAAGTACAGGCTTATCATAAACTTTGGAAGTTGCGACCTTTTCACTGTGCCACATTCATTTACTATAGAGGCAGAACCACATGTATATAATTTTGTTGCCGAATACCTGGATTGTGCTATTACAGTATTACTTGTAGCTGTAGCAACATAATAGAACAGAAACTACAAAAGCAAATTTGGAAGAAGTGATTTTCAGTAGATTTGAAATATCATCAGTGAAAGGAGCGTCCCATTTCCTTCAATCTAAAACTTTGTATATGATATTGATATCGGCCTAGGTGAGCTTATGCCACAGTCTGTGACATATGGGACAACAATCCATTTCCTTCTTTTTAAAGGGATTGAAAACCATTGAAAAAAAAAAAAAAAAAAAAAAAAAAAACCTATTTATGGAGAAACATCTCCACCAAATATGTTCAAGTTAAAACACTATGCTATTAATAACATCATGGGGTAGAAGCATAATTTGTATTCTTTCATGAAACAGAGCCATAAAAAATTATATGATTTTTATAAATCGAATCACTTTAGGAAATCGCTGTCTGCAGATTTTGTGGCTGATATGATTATGATCATGCCACAAAGACAATTGGATATCAGTAACCACTAACCTGTCCTATCTTGCAGCTTGAATTTGTGACACTGATTAATGGACATTCCTGTCCACAAAACAAGCATGACGTTAGGTGATTTTGACTGTTGATCCTTACAATTTAACTTTTATACGGAGTCCAAAATTTTCCACATCAACTAAATTTGGAAGCTGATATAATCATGCCAATTTTCCAACTAGACCCCATTTGTCATACCCCATTAAACATTGCTCCTCATTATTCAATATCCATATCTTGGGCAACTACAATGCTCAAATTCATATGGGTCCAATAGAGATCTACAATGGTTAAGCAGCAGAGCAAAGCTCTGAGTGGTTTGCACATTAGAAAACTTGGAAAAGATCAGTTTACTTGTTCAAAGCTGAAAGCTGCCAACTTTATAGAGGTAGCTATACATGTGATTCTTTCAAACTATTTGTTTATATGTTTCTTACAAGGAAAGCCGCACACCTTGTGACTTGTGGGGTACAATAAATTTGTTATTGTTAGGCAATGGAGGACTATAGGGTAGAAGATGACTAGCAATTGCGTTATGAACCAAAGCTGGCAAAGTTGCTCGTTCAAAATTTTTTTGTTAATAGCGCAATCAGCATGAGATCCTATTACAATTTTGTTAGATTAATTTTTCTGTTCTCATTATTGTTCCTCTCTAATTTTCCATACATGTTTGACCGACTAATACCGATAGTTTATTCTAATTAGTTAAACCTTTTTTTGTGGGCATCTAGGGTGTGTTTGAGATATCTATTTTCCATTGCCTTATTTTACTTAAAAAAAAATAAACAGGGTAAAAAATAAAAATATTTATGAAAAATGATGTTTTTAAAAAGAGTCAGCTTATAAGCTATACCCAAAAAAAAAATGTACATAAGGTTGTAAACAAACGAAATCTTTACTGTGAGTTTGGTTTTACAGTTTTTTGCTTTTTGTCTAAAATTTATTTAAAATAACTAGTTATAGGCCCGTGCGTTGCATAGTTTTATAAAAAAGCTTATAAAATAAATATATAAATAATTATATATTTTAATAGATTCAATAAAGATAAAAGAAAAAATTATCAAGTGTAAATAATTATCTCACTAAAATAAGGGGTAAGATTTCTTCCTAAAACTAAATTAAATTGATAATACCAAAATTGAACTTTAAATTCATAAATATTTAAAAAACCGTACTAAACAATTGATAAATCTAAAATTAATATAATTTTGATAATATTATAAATTAAAATTAAAGTTGATAATTCAAGAATACATGTGTAGAACATATTGATAATTTGATGTAACATAAAAATCAAATAAAAAAATTGTTAAAATTAATCTATTAATTCTAATCATATTTAATCATTAATTCTAAGACCCTAACCCCAAGCATATAAATTATATCAAAGCTAAGAAAATTAGTTTAAACAAAAGGCAACCAATACACAAAACCTAATCAATTTATTAAAAACAAAATACAAAAACAAAGAAAGAGCCTTTAGAAACTTGACAATGTTTTCGAATATTTTGAATTCATTAATTAAAATCACATGAAGACAAAAAACCAATAATAACACTAAAGAAAATAAAAAAATGAAAATAATAATGATAATAATAAATTTTTAAAAAAGAGAGAAAGAAAACGTGGTTGATAGCTATAAGGAATTTTGATATATATAAATATATATATATATATATATATATTCAATGTCATCAACTTAAAAATTATCAAATTAATGGACATATATATTGTTTTTTGGGATAGATAGAGATTATCAAATTATTGGAGATATATACTATTTCTTGGGATAGATTTTGAAAGCTCGAAAATGTGTTAAAAACACAAGAGCTGTTTAGATTCCTAAATTAAAGTTACGACTCTATAGATTTTACACTAACTTAATACTAAGTGCGGAATAGTGTAAATTTGAGCGGATAAACAAACAAGCTACTCTAATCCATAATCAAGATAACACAGCTGTAAAATGAAATGTAAAAGAGTAGGGAAGAGAGATGCAAACACAAGATAACACGCCGATGTGTTATCGAAGAGGAAATCGAAGAACTCGGCGAAAAACCTCTCCGCCGCCCTCCAAGCGGTAATCGATCCACTAGACAATTAGTTGGGATACATGGGTTAGCAAGAGACCCCCTAAGCCTAATCTACCCGATGTACCTAAGCCCTCCAAGCTCCTACTCCAACAAGGCTTCTCGGAACCGTGTCTTGTCTAGCTCTCTGAATCTCGCAACAAGCTCCATGTTGCATCTGCCATCCTTGACTTTTTCCAATACTTTCCAATAGCACCAAAGTATCACTTGACACTCTGAAAGGGTGTGGTAAGTGTTTGAACTATCAACCTCTTAATGATATGGAAATAGAGAGGTAAGAGTTGAGGAAAATCCACAAGCAGTTGTGTAGAGGATTGTGGGTATAACAATCTCTAACTCTCAAGGTTTGTGACTAGGGTTTTCTCTCTGAGGTACTCCTCAACTTTTGTGGGTAATGTGGGTATATATAGTGTGGGTACAGAAAGTGTGTATCAGATAGCACAGTCTGGCAAAACAGAATGTTTCGTAGGTGTCTCGCGGGAAGGCCTTACCCACGAGATACTCGCAAAACACAGTTGTCTCCATCTGTACTGACTCTTCACATTCCAATCATGTGAAGGGCACGTGCATCACTTCTCGGGATGCTAAGTTGCGAGCTACCCGCGAAAACCTCTTCAGTCTTCAATAGCTTGAGTCTTCACACTCTCTCTCTATCACACAACCCTTACAATCAAATCCCATAATAAATACAGAGTACAAAAAGATTGAATAAGGTTACAATCAAATTTGGCACGGAATTAAAGTCAACAAAACACATAGTTGTAAATTACAACTTTACAATCTCCCCCTTTGGCTATTCCGTGACAAAATCCCTAAAACAAACTCTAAATTTAAACGTGAGTTTGGGAATAGTGGCAAAACTCACTCACACCTAATCTAGAAACTGTGAAGCACTTGCACGTATATACCGGTAACCTGAAACACTTGCACACAAATAAAATTTTCATTAAGCTTATGACAAGTTGAATACATGGTACGTATATGAGCAAGTAAAATGCGATCAGGTTTGTAAACACAATAAAACATGTAAGCATATCTTGATCAAACAGGATCAGTCATTAAAGAATGACTACAATGAACATTTAGCAAGTAAATGCTCATCCGGACACGTAATGCAATTAAGAACAATTCCACGGATCAATTGCATGTCCAACACTCAACCAATGCAAAATACGCAAAGTATTTGCATCTAGAATACAAAATCCTATTAAGGGCACAAGAGTGAGGTACTCAAGACATAATAGCAATATCTTAAAAGTACAAAAAAAAATGCTACAAAGCAATAAGGTAAACAGAACAACTGAATATGAACTGAAATAAAAGCAATAAACATAACTATCCAAGAGTTATAAAAACTGAAACAGTTTAAACCAAAACATAAATAAAGCTAAACCGCTTGTATGAACCAAAGTTTCTATGCCTAAGCTATGTCTAAGCTCTGCTCCCCCTAAAAAATTTCTCCCTCTTTTTGACCGGAATGGCCAAAAAGGCTAGAACTGATCAGACTCTGAATTTGATCTCTATGCCATGGAAAAAATCCTCGATCTGTGAAGACAATGCAGTGATCTGTCCCTGGACGTATGCATACTGGGTCGCAGTGTGCTGCACATGGGAGTCTAGCATGGTGAACATCTGATCCACTCTAGCTAGTAGGCGATCAAGTCTATCTGGTCCTCATACTGGTGCTGAAAAGGATGGCTGTGTTGAAGTCTTTAGGGCAGAAGTGAATCTATCAATCTCCTCCTCTGTATATCCTCCTTCCTCCTTAGCTCGATCCTGTTTTATCGTATGCACACCTGTTTTGGAGCCTTTGATGTGAGCTGTGCTCCTAGTTACTATATGTGCACCAATAGGATAGTCCCTCTAAACAACGGTAAGGCCACTAGGAATTTTGAGCCTTGTCTGTGCAATGAGGCCCATAATAAGTGAGGGGAATGGCATGACTATTCTAGAAGTTTGCTTCTCAATGCTCTTCAAAGCGATTAAGGCACGTTAATAACTAGCCACTAACATATTTTTTACCCAAAATTTGATTTTGAGATGAGTGCTCTTGTGATATAGAAAAAATATTTCAAAGCCAAATTCGGGAACAAAACATTAGACTTCCATTTTTACGCCCATCTAACGGATCATAATTGGAATCCATATTTTTGGTAACTTGTTGGGCGAAATACAAATGACAATAAATCTCTCGATTTCCAAAGAAAAAATAAAAAATTTGTGTTCAAATTCAATCTCAAAATGTGTACTTTCTAAAACATTCAGGCCGCCTCTAAGAATTCCTTACCATTCAAAACTTATGGTTAAAATGGTAACTGCAGGTCACTTTTCGACACATTTTCAAAGCGATCAAGGCTCGTGAATGACTTGCCACAAACGTATTTTTTACCCAAAACTTGAATCTGAGATGATTGACCTCATGATATAGGAAAATTATTTCCAGCCTAAATTCGGGAACAAAACATCAGACTTCCACTTTTACGCCCTTCTATTGGCTCATTATTGGAATCCATATTTCGGGAAACTCACTGGGCCAAATACAAACAACTATAACTCATTCTGTTTCCATCGAAAAAATACAAAATTTGTGTTCAAATTCGAGCTCTGAATGTGAACTTTCTAAAACAGTGAGATCGCGTCTAACAATTCCTTACCGTTAAAAAGTTATTGCCGAAATGGTGATCGAAGGTAACTTTTCTACGCATTTTGAAAACGATTAAGGCTCGTTAATAACGAGCCACTAACGTATTTTTTACCCAAAATTTGATTTTGAGATGAGTGCTCTCGCGATATAAAAAAAATGTTTCGAAGCCAAATTAAGGAACAAAACATTAGACTTCCATTTTTACGCCCATCCATTGGATCATAATTGGAATCCATATTTCTGGTAACTTGCGGGGTGAAATACAAACGACAATAACTCTCTCGATTTCCATAGAAAAAAAATACAAAATTTGCATTCAAATTCAATCTCAAAATGTGTACTTTCAAAAACATTAAGGCCGCCTCTAAGAATTCCTTACAGTTCAAAACTTATGGTTGAAACGGTGACCGAAGGTCACATTTCAACACATTTTCAAAGCAATCAAGGCCTGTGAATGACTTGCCACCAACGTGTTTTTTACCAAAACTTGATTCTAAGATGATTGACCTCGTGATATAGGAAAAATATGTCCAGCCTAAATTCGGGAACAAAACGTTAGACTTCCACTTTTCGCCCTTCTATTGGCTCATTATTGGTATCCATATTTCGGGTAACTCGCTGGGCCAAATACAAACAACTATAAATCTCTCTATTTCCATCGAAAAAATAAAAAATTTTTGTTCAAACTAAAGCTCTAAATGTGAACTTTCTAAAACAGTTAGACCCCGTTAAAGAATTCCTTACCGTTCAAAAGTTATTGTCGAAACGGTGACTGAGGGTCACTTTTCTACGCATTTTGAAAGCGATTAAGGCTCGTTAATAACTAGCCACTAACGTATTTTTTACCCAAAATTTGATTTTGAGATGAGTGCTCTCACGATATAGAAAAAATGTTTCGAAGCCAAGTTAAGGAACAAAACATTAGACTTCCATTTTTACACCCATCCATCGGATCATAATTGAAATCCATATTTCTGGTAACTTGCTGGGCGAAATACAAACGACAATAACTCTCTCGATTGCCATAGAAAAGAAATATAAAATTTGCGTTCAAATTCAATCTCAAAATGTGTACTTTCTAAAACATTTAGGCTACCTCTAAGAATTTCATACCGTTCAAAACATATGGTTGAAACGGTGACCGAAGGTCACTTTTCAACACAATTTCAAAGAGATCAAGGCACGTGAATGACTTGCCACCAACATATTTTTCACCCCAAAACTTGATTTTGAGATGATTGACCTCGTGAGATAGGAAAAATATTTCCAGCCCAAATTCGGGAACAAAACGTTACACTTCCACTTTTACGCCCTTCTATTGGCTCATTATTGGAATTCATATTTCGGGTAAGTCGCTGGGCCAAATACAAACAACAATAACTCTCTCTATTTCCATCAAAAAATACAAAATTTGTGTTCAAATTAAAGCTCTGAATGTGTACTTTCTAAAACAGTAAGACCACGTCTAAGAATTCCTTACCGTTCAAAAGTTATTGTCGAAACGGTGACCGAAGGTCACTTTTCTACGCATTTTGAAAGCGATTAAGGCTCGTTAAGAACGAGCCATTAACGTATTTTTTATCCAAAATTTTTATTTGGAGATGAGTGCTCTTGCGATATAGAAAATACTATTTCGAAGCCAAATTCGGAAACAAAACATTAGACTTCCATTTTTACGCCCATCTATCGAATCATAATTGGAATCCATATTTCTGGTAACTTGCTGGGCAAAATACAAACAACAATAACTCTCGATTTCCATAGAAAAAATAAAAAATTTGTGTTCAAATTTTGTACTTTCTAAAACATTCAGGCCGCCTGTAAGAATTCCTTACCGTTCAAAACTTATGGTTGAAACAGTGACCTAAGGTCACTTTTCAACACATTTTCAATGCGAGCAAGGCTCGTGAATGACTATCCACCAATGTATTTTTTACCAAAACTTGATTCTGAGATGATTGACCTCCTGATATAGGAAAAATATTTCCAGCCTAAATTCGGGAACAAAACGTTAGACTTCCAGTTTTACGCTTTTCTATTGGCTCATTATTGGAATCCATATTTCGGGTAATTCGCTGGGACAAATACAAACAACTATAACTATCACTATTTCCATAAAAAAAGTACAAAATTTGTGTTCAAATTAAAGCCATGAATGTGAACTTTCTAAAACAGTAAGATCGCATCTAAGAATTCCTTACCGTTCAAAAGTTATTGTTGAAACGTTGACCGAAGGTCACTTTTCTACGCATTTTGAAAGCGATTAAGGCTCGTTAATAACTAGTCACTAACGTATTTCTTACCCAAAATTCGATTTTGAGATGAGTGCTCTCGCGATATAGAAAAAATATTTCGAAGCCAAATTCAAGAACAAAACATTAGACTTCAATTTTTACGCCCATCTATCAGATCATAAATGGAATCCATATTTCTGGTAACTTGTTGGGCGAAATACAAAAAACAATAATTTTCTTGATTTCCATTGAAAAAATACGAAATTTGTGTTCAAATTCAAAATCAAAATGTGTACTCTCTAAAACATTCAGGCCGCCTCTAAAAATTCCTTATCATTCAAAACATATGGTTGAAACGGTGACCAAAGGTCACTTTTCAACACATTTTCAAAGAGATCAAGGCTCGTGAATGGCTTGCCAGCAATGTATTTTATACCCAAAACTTGATTCTGAGACAATTGACCTTGTGATATAGGAAAAATATTTCCAACCAAAATTCGGGAACAAAACGTTAGACTTCCACTTTTACGCCTTTCTATCGGCTCATTATTGGAATCCATATTTCGGGTAACTCGCTGGGATAAATACAAACAACGATAACTCTTTCTATTTCCATTAAAAAAAATACAAAATTTGTGTTCAAATTAAAGCTCTGAATGTGAACTTTCTAAAACAGTAAGACCGTGTCTAAGAATTCCTTATCGTTCAAAAGTTATTGTTGAAACGGTGACTGAAGGTCACATTTCTACGCATTTTGATAGCGAATAAGACTTGTTCATAACTAGCCACCAACGTATTTTTTTAACAAAAATTTGACTTTGAGATGAGTGCTCCCGCGATATATAAAAAATATTTCAAACCCAAATTCGGAAACAAAACATTAGCCGTCAATTTTTACGCCCATCTATTGGATCATAATTGGAATCCATATTTCTGGTAACTTGCTGGGCGAAATACAAACGACAATAACTTTCTTGATTTCCATAGAAAAAATACAAAATTTATGTTCAAATTCAATCTCAGAATGTGTACTTTCTAAAACATTCAGGCTGCCTCTGAGAATTCCTTACCGTTCAAGACATATGGTTGAAACGGTGACCAAAGGTCACTTTTCAACACATTTTCAAAGCGATCAAGGCTCGTGAATAACTTGCCACCAACGTATTTTTTACCCAAAACTTGATTCTGGGATGATTGACCTCGTGATATAGGAAAAATATTTCCAGCCCAAATTCGGGAACAAAACGTTAGACTTCCACTTTTATGCTCCTCTATCGGCTCATTATTGGAATCCATATTTCGGGTAACTCGATGGGCCAAATACAAACAACTATAACACTATCGATTTCCATCGAAAAAATAAAAAATTTGTGTTCAAATTCAAGGTTTTAATGTGATCTTTCTAAAACAATTAGATCGCTTCGAAGAATTCCATACTGTTCAAAAGTTATTGTCGAAATAGTGACCGAAGGTCACTTTTCTAAGAATTTTGAAAGTGATTAAGGCTTGTTAATAACTAGCAACTAACATATTTTTTACCCAAATTTTGATTTTGAGATGAGCGTTCTCGCGATATATAAAAGATATTTCGAAGCCAAATTCGGGAACAAAACATTAGACTTCCATTTTTTTGCCCCTCTATCGGATCATAATTGCAATCCATATTTCTGGTAACTTGCTAGGCAAAATACAAACGAAAATAACTCTCTCAATTTCCATTGAAAAAATACAAAATTTTTGTTAAAATTCAATCTCAAAATGTGTACTTTTTAAAACATTCAGGCTGCCTCTAAGAATTCCCTACCGTTAAAAACATATGGTTGAAACGGTGACTGAAGGTCACTTTTCAACACATTTTGAAAGTGATCATCGCTCGTGAATGACATGCCACCAACATATTTTTTACCCAAAACTTGATTTTGAGATGATAGATGTTGTGATATAGGAAAAATATTTCTAGGTCAAATTCAGGAACAAAACGTTAGACTTCCACTTTTACGCCCTTCTATCGGCTCATTATTGGAATCCATATTTCGGGTAAGTCGTTGGGCCAAATACAAACAACTATAACTCTCTCTATTTCCCTCAAAAAAATACAAAATTTGTGTTCAAATTAAAGCTCTGAATGTGAACATTCTAAAATAGTAAGACCGTCTCTAAGAATTCCTTACCGTTCAAAAGTTATTGTCGAAACGGTGACCGAAGGTCACTTTTTTACGCATTTTGAAAGCTTTTAAGTCTTGTTAATAAGGAGCCACTAACATATTTTTTACCCAAAATTTGATTTTGAGAGGAGTGCTCTCGTGATATAGAAAAAATATTTCGAAGCCCAATTCGGGAATAAAACAATAGACTTCCATTTTTACGCCCATCTATCCGATCATAATTGCAATCCATATTGTTGGTAACTTGCTGGGCGAAATAGAAACGACAATAACTCTCTCGATTTCCATTGAAAAAAATACAAAATTTGTATTGAAATTCAATCTCAAAATGTTTACTTTCTAAAACATTCAGGCTGCCTCTAAGAATTCCTTACCATTCAAAACTTATGGTTGAAACGGAGACCGAAGGTCATTTCTAAACACATTTTCAAAGGGATCAAGGCCCGTGAATGACTTGCCACCAACGTATTTTTTACCCAAAAATTGATTTTGAGATGATTGACCACGTGATATAGGAAAAACAATTATAGAAGAAATTCGGGAACAAAACATTAGACTTCCACTTTTACACCCTTCTATCGGCTCATTATTGGAATCCTTATTTCGGATAAGTCGCTAGGCCAAATACAAACAACTATAACTCTCTCTATTTCCATCGAAAAAATACAAAATTTGTGTTCAAATTAAAGCTATGAATGTGAATTTTCTAAAACAATTAAATCGCATCTAAGAATTCCTTACCGTTCAAAAGTTATTGTCGAAACGGTGACCGTAGGTCACTTCTCTACGCATTTTGAAAGCGATTAAGGCTCGTTAATAACAAGCCAATAACGTATTTTTTACCCAAAATGTGATTTTGAGATGAGTGCTCTCACGATATAGAAAAAATATTTCGATGCCAAATTTGGGAACAAAACATTAGACTTACATTTTTACGCCCATCAATCGGATCATAATTGAAATCCATATTTCTAGTAACTCACTGGGCGAAATAATAACGACAATAACTCACTCTATTTACATAGAAAAATACAAAATTTGTGTTCAAATTCAATCTCAAAATGTGTACTTTCTAAAACATTCAGGCCGCCTCTAAGAATTCCTTACCGTTCGAAACTTATTGTTGAAACGGTGAGCGAAGGTCACTTTTCAACACATTTTCAAAGCCATTAAGGCCCGGGAATGAGTTGCCACCAACGTATTTTTTACCAAAACTAGATTCTGAGATGATTGACCTCGTGATATAGGAAAAATATTTCCAACCTAAATTTGGGAACAAAACATTAGACTTCCACTTTTACGCCCTTCTATTGGCTCTTTATTGGAATCCATATTTCGGGTAACTTGCGGGGCCAAATACACACAACTATAACTCTCTTTATTTCCATCGAAAAAATACATAATTTGTGTTCAAATTAAAGCTGTGAATGTGAACTTTCTAAAACAGTCAAACCGCGTCTAAGAATTCCTTATCGTTCAAAAGTTATTATCGAAACGGTGACTGAAGGTCACTTTTCTACGCATTTTGAAAGCGATTAAGGCTCGTTAATAACTAGTTACTAACATATTTTTTACCCAAAATTTGATTTTGAGATGAGTGCTCACGAGATGTAGAAAAAATATTTCGAAGCCAAATTAAGGAACAAAACATTAGACTTCAATTTTTACGCCCATCTATCAGATCATAATTGGAATCTATATTTCTAGTAACTTGCTGGGTGAAATACAAATGACAATAACTCTCTCGATTTCCATCGAAAAAAATATAAAATTTGATTTCAAATTCAATCTCAAAATGTGTACTTTCTAAAACATTCATGCCGCCTCTATGAATTCCTTACCGTTCAAAACATAAGGTTTAAACGGTGACCGAAGGTCACTTTTCAACACATTTTCAAAGAGATCAAGGCTTGTGAATGACTTGCTACCAACATATTTTTTACCCAAAACTTGATTCTAAGATGATTGACCTCATGATATAGGAAAAATATTTGCAGCCCAAATTCGGGAACAAACCTTTAGACTTCCACTTTTACGCCCTTCTATCGGCACATTATTGGAATCCATATTTCGGGTAACTCGCTGGGCTAAATACAAAAAAATATAACTCTCTGGATTTCCATCGAAAAAATACAAAATTTTAGTTCAAATTCAAGCTTTTAATGTGAACTTCCTCAAACAGTACGACCGCATCCAAAAATTCCATACTGTTCAAAACTTATTGTTGAAACGGTGACTGAAGGTCACTTTTCTACACATTTTGAAAGCGATTAAGGCTCGTAAATAACTAGCAACTAAAGTATTTTTTACCCAAATTTGGATTTTGAGATGAGAGCTCTCGTGATATAGAAAAAATATTTCGAAGCCGAATTAGGGAACAAAACATTAGGCTTCCATATTTACGCCCATGTATCGGATCATAATTGAAATAGATATTTCTGGTAACTTGCTTGGTGAAATAAAAAAGACAATAACTCTCTCTATTTCCATAGAAAAAATACAAAATTTGTGTTAAAATTAATCTCAAAATGTGTACATTCTAAAACATTCAGGCCGCCTCTAAGAATTTCTTACCGTTCAAAACTTATGGTTGAAACGGTGACCGAAGTTCACTTTTCAACACATTTTCAAAGAGATCAAGGCTTGTGAATGACTTGCCACCAACGTATTTCTTACCCAAAACTTGATTATGAGATTATTGACCTCGTGATATAGGAAAAATAGTTCCAGCCTAAATTCGGGAACAAAACGTTAGACTTCCACATTTATGCCCTTCTACCGGCTCATTATTGGAATCCATACTTCTGGAAACACGCTGGGCCAAATACAAACAACTACAACTCTCTCTATTTCCATCGAAAAAATACAAAATTTGTGTTCAAATTAAAGCTCCGAATGTGAACTTTCTAAAACAATCAGACCGCGTCTAAGAATTCCTTATCGTTCAAAAGTTATTGTCAAAATGGTGACCGAAGGTCACTTTTCTACGCATTTTGAAAGCGATTAAGGCTTGTTAATAACAAGCCACTAACGTATTTTTTACCCAAAATTTGATTTCGAGATGAGTGCTCTTGTGATATAGAAAAAATATTTCGAAGCCAAATTTGGGAACAAAACATTAGACTTCCATTTTTACGCCCATCTATCGGATCATAATTGAAATCCATATTTCTAGTAACTTGCTGGGCGAAATAAAAATGACAACAACTCTCTCTATTTCCATAGAAAAAATTCAAAATTTTTGTTCAAATTCAATCTCAAAATTTCTACTTTTTAAAACATTCAGGCCGCCTCTAGGAATTCCTTACCGTTCAAACCTTATGGTTGAAACGGTGACCGAATGTCACTTTTCAACACATTTTCAAAGGGATCAAGGCTCGTGAATGTCTTGCCACCAATGTATTTTTTTATGAAAACATGATTCTGAGATGATCGACCTCGTGATATAGGAAAAATATTTCCAGCCTAAATTTGGGAACAAAACGTTAGACTTCCACCTTTATGCCCTTCTATCGACTCATTATTGGAATCCATATTTTGGGTAACTCATTGGGCCAAATACAAACGACTATAACTCTCTCTATTTCCATCAAAACGGTAAGAATTTGTGTTCAAATTCATGCTTTTAATGTAAACTTTCTAAAACAGTAAGAACGCGTCTAACAATTCCCTACTGTTTAAAAGTTATTTTCGAAATGGTGACCGAAGGTCACTTTTTAGGCATTCTGAAATCGATTAAGGCTTGTTAATAACTAGTCACCAACGTATTTTTTATCCAAAATTTGATTTTGAGATGAGTGCTCTCACGATATAGAAAAAATATTTCGAAGCCAAATTTGGGAACAAAACATTAGACTTCCATTTTTACGCCTATCTATCGGATCATAATTGGAATACATATTTCTAGTAACTAGCTGGGTGAAAGGCAAACGAAAATAACTCTCTCGATTTCCATCGAAAAAATAGAGAATTTTTGTTCAAATTCAATCTAATAATGTGTACTTTCTAAAACATTCAGGTCGCCTCAAAGAATTCCGTACGGTTCAAAACTTATGGTTGAAATGGTTACCGTAGGTCAATTTTCAACACATTTTCAAAGAGATCAAGGCTCGTGAATGACTTACCACCGTCTTATTTTTTACCTAAACTTGATTTGAGATGATTGACCTCGTGATATAGGAAAAATATTTCTAGCCGAAATTCGGGAACAAAACGTTAGACTTCCACCTTTACGCCCATTTATCGACTCATTACTAGAATCCATATTTCGAGTAACTTGCTGGGCCTAATTCAAACAACTATAACTATTTCGATTTAAAAAAAAAAAAAAAAAAAAAAAAAAAAAAAAAAAAAAAAAAAAAAAAAACAAAATTTATGTTCAAATTCAAGTTCTGAATGTGAACTTTCTAAAACAGTAAGACCGTGTATAAGATTTCCTTACCGTTCAATGTTATTTTTGAAACAGGGACCGAAGGTCACATTTCTTCACATTTTGAAAGCGATTAAGGCTCGTTAATAACTAGACACTAAAGTATTTTTTACCCAAAATTTGATTTTTAGAAGAGTGCTCTCACGATATAGAAAAAATATTTGAAAGCAAAATTCGGGACAAAACATTAGACTTCCATTTTTATGCCCATCTATCGGATCATAATTGGAATCCATATTTCTGGTAACTTGCTGGGTGAAATACAAATGACAATAACTCTCTGAATTTCCATAGAAAAAATTCAAAATTTGTGTTCAAATTCAATCTCAAAATGTTTATATTCTAAAACATTCCGGCCGCCTCTAAGAATTCTATACCGTTCAAAACTTATGGGTGAAACGGTGATCGAAGGTCACTTTTCAACACATTTTCGAAGAGATTCAGGCTCGTAAATAACTTCTGACCAACGTATTTTTGACCCAGAACTTGATTCTGAGATGATTGACCTCGTGATATAGGAAAAATATTTCCAGCACAAATTTGGGAACAAAATGTTACACTTCCACTTTTACGCCCCTTTATCGGCTCATTATTGGGACCCATATTTCGGTGACTCGCTGGGCCAAATACAAACAACTATTGTAAGGTTGAATTTATTCAACCATCTAATTGGCTTTATTCCGTGCCAAATTTGCTTGTAATTCAGCATTTAGTAACCCTGTATTTAGGTGGGTTTGATGTAAGGGTAGTGAGTGAGATAGAGTGAAGATTGCTCAAGAGTGTGCAAGAAAACAGAGACTCGCGGCTGGGACTCGCGGGTGACTCGCGGCTGCAAGCCGCCAAACGCAGCACACGTGCCAAGCATGCTGGAAGATGAACAGTCATGCTAGCTGGAGCACTACAGGACAAAACAGGACAACTGGCCATACGGTTATCTCGCGACTGGATCTTGCGACTTGGTCAAGCCGCGAGGTCAAGCCGCGAGCCACCCCTGTTTTGTAAAACCTGACGTTTCACATTCCTCTCTCTCTCCAGTATAAATACCCTTTTTACCCACGATTGAAAGAGAGCTTTCAGAGAGAATTTTGAGAGAGAAACCCTAAAGAAAAACAAGATTGATTCACCCACAATCTATACTTTAGAGTCTCTTCAAATTCCTCAACTCTCTTCCTTTCCATTGTCAAATCCTTGAGAGGCATTATACCAAACCTGGTTCTCACCATCATCATCACTGTGAGACAGTTGTTTGGATTTCTGGGAAGCAGTTAGGAAGGAACCAATCTTCATTGGTTGATGCTATGGTCTAGTAGCGGAATCCGGGAAGCTAGAAAAGAAAAAGGTTCGGCGCAACCTCGTTGGAGCAAGAAGCTTGGAGGGCTTAGGTGCACTGGGTAGATTAGGCTTGGAGGGTCTATTGCTGTCCTTGTATCCCAACTGTATTTTCTAGTGGATTGTTTATCGCTTGGAGGGCGGCGGAGAGGTTTTACGCCAAGGGCTTCGGTTTCCTCTTCGATAACACATCGCGTGTTGTCTTTGTGTTTGCATCTTCCTTCCTCTCTATCTTTGCCTTTTTATTATCTGCTGTGGATTTTAATTTGTTATGGCTTAGATAGTATTTAATCAATTTCATATTATAGCATATGTTAAGTTTCCGCACACTAGTTGTTTGACATATTGCTTGAATTGGTTAAGTTGTAATTTGGGGGTCTAAACGTTCAAAGGTGTTTTTACACGTTTTTGAACTTTGAATTGGTATCAGAGCAGGTACACTTGTTGTGGTTTTATTACCTAAGTGTGATCCTAGACTCCTGTGTTGTGGTTGATTGTTTTGGAATATACCATGCTGAATTGTAGCTTAAGTGTTTGTGAAAATGACTCTATGCATATGTCTGAAAGGTGTCTTACTGATGATCTTGTAGAGTTGTTAAAAACTAAGAAACATGCTAGAGTATTTGTTCACATGCTGGAATATCTTGAAAGTCAGAATCATGTCTTACACAGTAGCATATCTGAATCTAAATCATTGATTAAGAAATATAAAAGAAAGAATAGAACGTTGTGTGAGATGATTGAGAATCTGAAAATGAAAAATCAATCTGAAAGAAGCATGAAAACTGATGATGAGTTTGTGTTTGAAGGTCAAGAATGTCTGTCACATGTGAACCTATTTGTGCATACCTCATTGAAGGTGTTTAATGCATGTTTGTGGTATCTTGACAGTGGGTGTTCTCGCCATATGACAGGGGATAAGTCTCTGTTTAAGACACTCAAAGAAAAGGTTGGTGACTATGTGACCTTTGGTGATGGAAGTCATGCTTAAGTCCTAGGCAAAGGAACCATTGAGATACCTGGTTTGCCGTTGTTGAAAGATGTGCTGTACATAAAAGGGCTGAAGGCGAATTTGCTGAGCATCACTCAAATTTGTGATGATGATTTTCTGGTACATTTCTCTAAGAAGGGATGTGTGATCATCAATGAAGAGGGGATTCAGGTTTTGGAAGGAAATCGGACTACAGATAACTGTTATGGAATAGTTCCCATGGCACCCATATCGTGTAGAAGTGCTCGTGTGGATATGTTGGAGCTGTGGCATCACAGATTTGGGCATGCCAACTTCAAACAAGTAGCAAAAGTTTCCAAACTTGAAGCAGTCGAGGGACTTCCTAAGTTTGGAAAAGTGAAGAAGACCGTTTGTGGTGCATGTCAAATGGGGAAGCAAACTAAGGCAAGTCATCACAAGGTGAATGTGATAGCCACCTCTAGGTGCTTGGAGTTACTTCATGTTGATCTAATGGGGCCTACCAGAACTGAAAGCCTAGGGGGGAAGAGATACATTATGGTTATTGTGGACGACTACTCAAGATACACTTGGGTTGAATTCCTTAGAGAAAAATCAGAAGCTTGTGAGAGGTTGGAGATTCTGTGCAAGAAACTACAAAACGAAAAAGGGATTCCGATAGCCAAAGTTAGAAGTGATCATGGGAGGGAATTTGAGAATGCAAGATTCGAATCCTTCTGTGAGAAGAATGGAATTAAAAGAGAATTTTCAGCTCCCAAAACTCCACAACAAAATGGAGTGGTAGAGAGAAAAAATCGTGTGATTCAGGAGATGGCAAGAGTCATGTTGCTTAACAAGCAAATACCTCAAAAATTTTGGGGAGAAGCTGTCAACACCTCGTGTCACATTGGCAATAGGATTTTCTTTCGGGTTGGTACAAAGAAGACTGCCTATGAGATATGGAATGGGAAGAAGCCAAAAGTGAAGTATTTCCGGGTGTTTGGAAGTAAATGCTATATCCTAAATGATCGAGAGAATCTTGGGAAGTTTGATGCGAAAAGTGATGAGGGTATTTTTCTTGGCTACTCTACTACAAGTCGAGCGTATAGAGTGTTTAACAAGAGAACAAAGACTGTGATGGAGTCCATAAATGTCAAGATTGATGATGCCTTACCTAAGGTGGAAATGATTGATGATGTAGAAGGGCCGAGCACCAAAGAGGCCGATGTTGAGGTAGAAGCTTTGGATATAGAAGGTGAAGAACCTATACCAGAAGTAGAATCGACTCCCATCAACCAAAGAATGGAAACGAGATCGATGTCTAGAACATCAAGCCCTCTTACTCCTCCTGAATTTCATCCTCCTATCTCTCGTAGTGATGAAGTTTCCACTTCAAAAAGGCCATCTTCAAGAGTTATCAAGAATCATCCGGAAAGTAACATCATAGGATCTCTTGATGACGGTCTTCGCCTCAGGAAAGGAAACATTTTGCTAGCTAATCATGTAACATATCACTGCTATCTTGCACAGTTTGAACCAAAAAGGGTTGAAGAGGCTCTTCAAGATGAGAATTGGGTTGAGTCAATGCATGAAGAGTTGAATCAGTTTGTGAGGAATGATGTGTGGGAACTTGCTCCACGGCCTGAGAACATTCATGTTATAGGCACAAAATGGATTTTTAAAAACAAAACTGATGAAGATGGAGAGATAATTCGAAACAAATCTCGGTTAGTAGCTCAAGGATACACTCAAGTAGAAGGAGTGGATTTTGATGAATCTTTTGCTCCGGTGGCAAGACTCGAATCCATTCGAATCCTCATGTCCATTGCGTGCACCTTGAATTTCAAACTTTATCAAATGGATGTAAAGTGCGCATTTCTGAATGGATATCTAAATGAAGAAGTATTTGTTGAGCAACCAAAAGGATTTGAGGATCCTCATTTTCCAGATCATGTATTAAGATTGAAGAAAGCCCTTTATGGCTTAAAACAAGCGCCTAGAGCCTGGTACGATCGTCTTACACATTATCTTCTAGATAGAGGTTTCAAGAGAGGGTATGCCGATCGAACTCTGTTTGTCAAAAATGATGAAGATTATCTCCTTGTGGCACAAGTCTATGTTGATGATATAGTGTTTGGGGCAACCATCGAAGATCGTGCTACTGAATTTTCTGAGGAGATGAAGAAGGAGTTTGAGATGAGTATGGTGGGGGAACTCACATTTTTCTTGGGTCTTCAAGTCAAACAACAAAAGGAGGGCATATTTTATCTCAAGAGAAGTATGCCAGAAACATTGTCAAGAAGTTTGGACTAGACTCCAAAAAACATGCCTCCACTCCCATGAGCTCATCCACTAAACTGAATGTTGATTCATCTGGAGTCAAAGTAAGTCCTACACTGTATAGGAGCATCATAGGGAGTTTGCTCTACCTTACAGCCAGTAGACCGGACATTGCTTTTAGTGTGGGCGTTTGTGCCAGGTACCAAGCTAATCCGAAGGAATCTCATATGACTGCTGCTAAGCGAATCATTCGATATGTGAATGGTACTGAAAACTATGGTCTGTGGTATTCAAAAGACTCAAATGCTTGTCTTGCTGGGTATTCAGATGCTGACTGGGCTGGCAGTGTAGACGATCGGAAAAGCACTTCAGGCGGCTGTTTCTATCTTGGTAACAATCTTGTCTCGTGGATGAGCAAGAAGCAGAATTCAGTGTCTCTATCTACTGCAGAAGCAGAATACATCACTGCTGGAAGTTGCTGCACTCAGCTTCTTTGGATGAAGAAACTACTTCATGACTATGGAATTCCTCAAGAAACGATGAGTGTGTTCTGTGACAACACCAGTGCCATCAATCTTTCCAAGAATCCTGTCCAGCATTCAAAATCTAAACACATAGAGATACGTTACCATTTCATTCGGGATTTGGTAGAGGAAAGAGTTGTGTGTCTTGAGTTCATACACACCGACAATTAAAAGGCGGACATCTTCACCAAGCCTCTCGATGGTCCACGGTTTGAATCACTCCGTAAGACCATTGGTGTTGGTACAATTCCTTGACTCTCTTGTGTGTTGTGTGCTTCACATACTTATAATATGATAAGTTTGTTTGTGATGAGGCACACACTTCTTTGTTAGCTCTTTGTGCAACATGTTTATTGTTTGTTTGTCCATCTGTGAATTCTGTTGGTTCTTTCTTTGTTTGTTCAATCATTTTCTTCTTTTATGTCAAAAATCCAAAAATCACATAAAAATTAGAAAATCAAAAAGCTTGATTGACATTGTTGAGTTTTTGTCTCAAAACTTGTTTTGCCTTGTACCTTTGTGCTAATGGCTTTGTGCATTTTCGAGCATTGCTTGTTTTCATGCACTCATATCACTGTGGGAAAAATCTTGAAATCGTTGTGATTGTTGTAAATAGATCTTCAAACTTGTCATGAATGATTAGTGAATGGTTATGTTGATCTTGAGACATGCATAGACTTATGTCTATATATCTTCCCACTATTTATTTTTGTTTTGCTAAAAAGAGCTCACCAAATGTAAATCTCCAAATGAAAAGAGATATTGAGCTGCAAAAGCCTGTCGCACATTCTAGTATTTGACTAGGAAAAAGGGTAAGCGACCTTATATTAAAGTGAATGTTTATTCAAAAAGCCAAAGGCTTATTCTTTAAAGTGAAATATCCAATATCACTCTCACAATGAGAGGTGATTGACTCAAAAGATCAAAAAGATCAAATGTTATGATTGAAAGTGGAGTCAAATGTAAAGCTCCAAATTATGTTATCAAGTTTTGTGGGAGGTCATATATACATACTTCTATAATTGAGATGGGTCACATGATCTAGTGCTAATTGTGTATGTCTTGGTTGAATTGATCATTGAAGCTTCACATTAGACTAAGGACTATCTCATTGTTGATATCCACACACAACACACAAGTTTATGCTCAATAAATGCCATATTCATTTGTGTGATTGTACTTGATGAAATGTGTTTTCACATGCTCAATCTTTGTTAATTCAAGGACAAAAAGATTTTTGAGTGTTTTAGGTGTTTTTGGAAAGTATTTTGTTTGAAAAATCTGAAAATTTCAAAAATCCAGTTTTGCCCTGTTTTGGTGGCTTAGCCGCGGGTATGTCAAGTCGCGAGCCTCAGTCGCGTCTTCGCGGGTAATTTTTGGCAACTTGTTCGCGAGTGGAAGGTCTAGTCGCGAGGTTCACTCAGAGATTTTCGCGGCTCATCTCGCGACTCACTCGTGGGTAGACCTTCCAGTTGCGAAAAACACTTAGAAAAATTTTCAAATTTTTGTCCTTGAGTGTTTTGGCGGCTTGATCTGGCGTCTCTTTGGCGACTCGTTTCAGTCGCGAAAATCGCGTGTTTTAGAAATACAGGGGCAGTTTTTAAACTCTTTGTTTTTCCCTCGATCTTTTTGTGACTGTTCATTGTCTTTCTCATCTATTCTTACCCATTCCCACCGTGCCTCCATTTTCGATCTCCATTGTTTGCCTCTTTTCAGCTCAAACTCATCAAGTAACAGGTATGAGTTTTCTGTCTTGACCTCTTTTCTACTTGTTGTTATGGTTTTCCCTCTGGATTTTTCGCATTTGATTATGATTTTTGAGATGGGTTTTTAACTCAACTATTACTCTTTGTCCATGCTTAGCTTATGGTAGTTTCTGTCTCTGTTTTGAGCTATTTTATAGTGTTGGTTTTGTTCTTCATCTTGAGCTTAGCTAGGGATTAGCTATTTTTGTTTGATCTGCTGTTGTTGTGGTGTTTCAAAATCATCCTGTGTGGTATCCAGTTGATGTGGTGTTGTATGTGGGTTCTTTTTCAGCTGCTTGTGTGGTTTATTTTGTCTCCCTCTACTGAATAGTTCAATTTGGGCCATTTGTGTCCCTCTTTGCTATTTTTTTTGGGCCATTGTCATCCAGCTATTAGGGTTTCTTCATTGTCCCTAAATTTCCACTAACCCACTGCTAATAAAGTTTGTTAGATTGTGTTCTGCCATTTCTCTTGTTCATAATACAGACTAGTCATGTCACCATTCAAGAAAGCTGCTGTGAAAGGAGGTAGTTCCAAAGGGAAGGAACCAGTAATTGATGTTGATGATTACCCGCCTCAAACAAAAGGGACTCGCTCTTCATCAAAGAGTTTCGATCCCAACAAGTTCAGATCATATGCAGCCTATCAGTCTTATGAAAATTTCTTTCTACATGCCAAACCATTACTAGAAAGAGCTTTGGATCAGCCCTCACTTCATGACACTGACATTCCGAAATGGTTTGCTCACAAGGATTGGAATTACCTTCTCTCTGATCTGGATGACGCGTATGAAGAGCTGGTAAAAGAATTTTATGCTAACACAATTGTGGAAGGAGATGAACTTAAGTGCTGGGTTCGGAAAAAGAGCTTTTCTGTCTCTCCTGCATATCTGGCAGAAATTCTTCACATCAACAGACCAATTTTCCGACATTCACCGGTTTATGATGATCTCTGTCCTGATGAGGAGCTTCTCAAAGAAAGTCTTGGTCAAGACTTGGAGTTCTCACCCAATGGCAAATCCATCAGTGTTTCCTCTCTTTCTCCAAAACTGAGAGTGCTTACAATTGTGATGTTTCACAATTTGTACCCTTTATCAAGCACTGGGTATATGAACCTCGGACGTGCTTTGTTTCTTCATGATCTAATCTCTGATGTGGAAATAGACATCTGTGCTCATATCTTTCATGTTCTGTGCAAAACGGTTCTTCGAACTGAGTCACGGATATGCGTTCCTTTCTGCAGTCTCATTTCACGGATCTTGAAGCTCAAGGGTATTTATCCAGTGGCAGATGAATCTCCTATCCCAAAACCAAGTCTAATCAACATGCGTACATTCAATGCAAGCATTGGACATAGTCGGAAGAGAGCCAAACCAGAAACCTCTGCATCTCACAGTGGCTCTCATTTCAGCACTCTCTCCCTAGATGAGAAAATTGATCGCATTGTATCCTCGGTCCACGAGTTGAATACAAAGATGTCTGGACTCACAGCTTCTCTACACCATCAAAGCACTAGATGGGATATGAAGTTTACTTCTCTTCAAACTCAATTGGATCAAATTCAGAGAAAGCTGGAAGAGGATGACTAGCCTATTCCATGACAAAAAGAGGGAGTGTTAGGCATGATCAGAGGGAGAGAATATTACCTAAGGGGGAGTGTCTTTACATTCTTCTTCAGTTTAAGTTTTCACTTAGTTGTTATATTATGTTTTGTAAACTGTTATTCAGGATGTTTAGTGGTTTGTACCCATGTGCTTTTGTAAGCTTTTAGGGTTTATGTTTTATGCATAGTTTGTAGGCTTTATGGTATGTACCTTGCTTTATGCAGCCTTTATGCTTTGTTGAAATCAGTACTTTAATCTAAATGTCCTGCATTTTGGTTTATGTACTGTCACTCTTGTGCCCTTGTAGGATTGTTCCTAGATGCATATACCTTGTGTGTTATGCATTGGTTGAGTGTTGAACATACAAGTGTCTTGCCTTGTGCTTGTTAACTTGTATGTCCTTGTATTCATTCCAAGTGTGAATGAGCACTGTGATCACTACCTTGTGGTGTTCACTTGGTTGATCAAGCCATGGTTTGTTTCTTAAACTCCATCTATGCTTGATCACATATTGCCTGTTTCATATGCATTTTATGATTTTCTGCTTACAATGATCATGGTGTATTGTTGTGTTTCAGGAGTATTATGTTCATATGATTCAAGTGCTTCACAGCTTCTAGAGTTAGGTGTGAGTGAGTTTTGTTCAACTGTTCCCAACTCACATGTTAAGTCTAGAGTCTGTTTTAGGGTTTTGTCACGGAATAGCCAAAGGGGGAGATTGTAAGGTTGAATTTATTCAACCATCTAATTGGCTTTATTTCGTGCCAAATTTGCTTGTAATTCAGCATTTAGTAACCCTGTATTTAGGTGGGTTTGATGTAGGGGTAGTGAGTGAGATAGAGTGAAGATTGCTCAAGAGTGTGCAAGAAAACAGAGACTCGCGGCTGGGACTCGCGGGTGACTCGCGGCTGCAAGCCGCCAGACGCAGCACACGTGCCAAGCATGCTGGAAGATGAACAGTCATGCTAGCTGGAGCACTACAGGACAAAACAGGACAACTGGCCATACGGTTATCTCGCGACTGGATCTTGCGACTTGGTCAAGCCGCGAGGTCAAGCCGCGAGCCACCCCTGTTTTGTAAAACCTGACGTTTCACATTCCTCTCTCTCTCCAGTATAAATACCCTTTTTACCCACGATTGAAAGAGAGCTTTCAGAGAGAATTTTGAGAGAGAAACCCTAAAGAAAAACAAGATTGATTCACCCACAATCTATACTTTAGAGTCTCTTCAAATTCCTCAACTCTCTTCCTTTCCATTGTCAAATCCTTGAGAGGCATTATACCAAACCTGGTTCTCACCATCATCATCACTGTGAGACAGTTGTTTGGATTTCTGGGAAGCAGTTAGGAAGGAACCAATCTTCATTGGTTGATGCTATGGTCTAGTAGCGGAATCCGGGAAGCTAGAAAAGAAAAAGGTTCGGCGCAACCTCGTTGGAGCAAGAAGCTTGGAGGGCTTAGGTGCACTGGGTAGATTAGGCTTGGAGGGTCTATTGCTGTCCTTGTATCCCAATTGTATTTTCTAGTGGATTGTTTACCGCTTGGAGGGCGGCGGAGAGGTTTTACGCCGAGGGCTTCGGTTTCCTCTTCGATAACACATCGCGTGTTGTCTTTGTGTTTGCATCTTCCTTCCTCTCTATCTTTGCCTTTTTATTATCTGCTGTGGATTTTAATTTGTTATGGCTTAGATAGTATTTAATCAATTTCATATTATAGTATATGTTAAGTTTTCTCACACTAGTTGTTTGACATATTGCTTGAATTTGTTAAGTTGTAATTTGGGGGTCTAAACGTTCAAAGGTGTTTTTACACGTTTTTGAACTTTGAACTATTACCCTCTCGATTTACATCGAAAAAATAAAAAATTTGTGTTCAAATTGAAGCTTTGAATATGAACTTTTTAAAATAGTCAGACCGTGTCCAAGAATTCCATACCGTTCAGAAGTTATTGTCGAAATTGTGACCGAAGGTCACTTTTCTACGCATTTTGAAAGCGATTAAGGCTCGTTAATACTAGTCACCAACGTATTCTTTAATCAAAATTTGATTTTGAGATGAGTGCTATCACGATGTAGAAAAAATATTTCGAAGCGAAATTCGGGAGAAAAACATTAGACTTCCATTTTTACGCCCATCTATCAGATCACAATTGGAATCCATATTTCTGGTAACTTGCTGGGTGAAATACAAATGACAATAAGTTTCTCGATTTCCATAAAAAAAAATACAAAATTTGTGTTCAAATTCAATCTCAAAATGTGTACTTTCTAAAACATTCAGGCCGCCTCTAAGAATTCCTTACCATTCAAAACATATGGTTGAAACGGTGACCGAAGGTCACTTTTCAATACATTTTCGAAGAGATCAAGGGTCATGAATGAGTTGCCACCAACGTATTTTTTACCTAAAACTAGATTCTAAGATGATTGACCTCACGATACAGAAAAAATATTTCCAGCCCAAATTTGTGAACAAAACGTTAGAGTTCTACTTTTACGACCTTCTATCGGCTTATTATTGTAATCCATATTTCGGGTAACTCGCTGGGCAAAATACAAACAAGTATAACTCACTCGATTTCGATCAAAAAAATACTAAATTTGTGTTCAAATTCAAGCTCTAAATGTGAACTTTCTAAAACAGTAAGACTGCATCCAAGAATTCCATACTGTTCAAAAGTTATTGTCGAAACGGTGACGAAAGGTCACTTTTCTACGCATTTTGAAAGCGATTAAGACTCGTTAATAACTAGCCACTAACGTATTTTTCACCCAAAATTTGATTTTGAGATGAGTGCTATTGCGATACAGAAAAAATATTTCGAAGCCAAATTCTGGAACAAAACAATAGACTTCCATTTTTAAGCCCATCTATCGGATCATAATTGGAATCCATATTTCTGGTAACCTGCTGGGCGAAATGCAAACGACAATAACTCTCTCGATTTCCATCGAAAAAATGCAAAATTTGTGTTCAATTTCAATCTCAAAATGTGTACTTTCTAAAACATTCAGGCTGCCTCTAAGAGTTCCTTACTGTTCAAAACTAATGGTTGAATTGGTGACTGAAGCGTCATTGTTCAACTTACAATTTTAATAAGCGATCATAGCTTGCTAAACGTGACACGTGGAACTATTACCCTCTCGATTTACATAGAAAAAATAAAAAATTTGTGTTCAAATTGAAGCTTTGAATATGAACTTTTTAAAATAGTCAGACCGTGTCCAAGAATTCCATACCGTTCAGAAGTTATTGTCGAAATTGTGACCGAAGGTCACTTTTCTACGCATTTTGAAAGCGATTAAGGCTCGTTAATACTCACCAACGTATTCTTTAATCAAAATTTGATTTTGAGATGAGTGCTATCACGATGTAGAAAAAATATTTCGAAGCGAAATTCGGGAGAAAAACATTAGACTTCCATTTTTACGCCCATCTATCAGATCACAATTGGAATCCATATTTCTGGTAACTTGCTGGGTGAAATACAAATGACAATAAGTTTCTCGATTTCCATAAAAAAAAATACAAAATTTGTGTTCAAATTCAATCTCAAAATGTGTACTTTCTAAAACATTCAGGCCGCCTCTAAGAATTCCTTACCATTCAAAACATATGGTTGAAACGGTGACCGAAGGTCACTTTTCAATACATTTTCGAAGAGATCAAGGGTCATGAATGAGTTGCCACCAACGTATTTTTTACCTAAAACTAGATTCTAAGATGATTGACCTCACGATACAGAAAAAATATTTCCAGCCCAAATTTGTGAACAAAACGTTAGAGTTCTACTTTTACGACCTTCTATCGGCTTATTATTGTAATCCATATTTCGGGTAACTCGCTGGGCAAAATACAAACAAGTATAACTCACTCGATTTCGATCGAAAAAATACTAAATTTGTGTTCAAATTCAAGCTCTAAATGTGAACTTTCTAAAACAGTAAGACTGCATCCAAGAATTCCATACTGTTCAAAAGTTATTGTCGAAACGGTGACGAAAGGTCACTTTTCTACGCATTTTGAAAGCGATTAAGACTCGTTAATAACTAGCCACTAACGTATTTTTCACCCAAAATTTGATTTTGAGATGAGTGCTATTGCGATACAGAAAAAATATTTCGAAGCCAAATTCTGGAACAAAACAATAGACTTCCATTTTTAAGCCCATCTATCGGATCATAATTGGAATCCATATTTCTGGTAACCTGCTGGGCGAAATGCAAACGACAATAACTCTCTCGATTTCCATCGAAAAAATGCAAAATTTGTGTTCAATTTCAATCTCAAAATGTGTACTTTCTAAAACATTCAGGCTGCCTCTAAGAGTTCCTTACTGTTCAAAACTAATGGTTGAATTGGTGACTGAAGGTCATTGTTCAACACATTTTAAAAGCGATCAAGGCTCGTGAATGGCTTGCCACCAACATATTTTTTACCCAAAATATGATTCTAAGATGATTGACCTTGTGATATAGGAAAAATATTTCCAGCCTAAATTCGGGAACAAAACGTTGGACTTCCACTTTTACACCCTTCTATCTGCTCATTATTGGAATTTGTATCTCGGGTAACTCGCCGGGCCAAATACAAAGAACTATAACTCTCTCTATTTCCATGAAAAAAATACAAAATTTGTGTTCAAATTGAACCTCTGAATGTGAACTTTCTAAAACAGTGAGACTGCGTCCAAGAATTCCATACCGTTCAAAAGTTAATGTCCAAACGGTGACCGAAGGTCAGTTTTCTACGCATTTTGAAAGCAATTAAGGCTCGTTAATAACTTTTCAGTAATGTATTTTTTACCCAAATTTTGATTTTAAGATGAGTGCTCTTGTGATATAGAAAAAATATTTCGAAGCCAAATTTGGGAACAAAACATTAGACTTCCATTTCTACGCCCATCTATCGGATTATAATTGGAATCCATATTGCCGGTAACTTATTGGGAGAAACGCAAACGACAAAAACTCTCATGATTTCCATAGAAAAAATACAAAATTTGTGTTCAGATTAAATCTCAAAATGTGTACTTTCTAAAAAATTCAGGCTGCCTCTAAGAATTTCTTACCGTTCAAAACTTATGGTTGAAACGGTGACCGAAGGTCACATTTCAACACATTTTCGAAAAGATCAAGGCTCATGAATGACTTCCATCCAACGTATTTTGCACCCAAAACATGATTCTGAGATGATTGATCTCGTGATATAGGAAAAATATTTCCAGCCCAAATTCGGGAACAAAATGTTAGACCTCCAGTTTTACGCTTTTCTATCAGCTCATTATTGGAACCCATATTTCGGGTAACTCGCTGGGCCAAATACAATCAACTATAACTCTCTCGATTTCCACCGAAAAAATACAAAATTTGTATTCAAATTCAAGCTCTGAATGTGAACTTTCTAAAACACTACAACAGCGTCAATGAATTCCTTACTGTTGAAAATTTATAGTTGAAACGGTGACAGATGGTTAGTTTTCTACGCATTTTGAAGGCGATTAAGGCTCGTTAATAACTAGCCACTAACGTATTTTTTACCCAAAATTTGATTTTGAGATGAGTGCTCTCGCGATATCGAAAATATATTTCGAAGCCAAATTCGGGAAGAAAACATTAGACTTCCATTTCTACGCCCATCTATCGGATCATAATTGGAATCCATATTCCCGGTAACTTACTGGGAGAAACGTAAACGACAATAACTCTCACGATTTCCATAGAAAAATACAAAATTTGTGTTCAAATTAAATCTCAAAATGTGTACTTTCTAAAAAATTCAAGCTGCCTCTAAGAATTTCTTATCGTTCAAAACTTATGGTTGAAACGGTGACCGAAGGTCACATTTCAACGCATTTTCGAAGAGATCAAGGCCCGTGAATGACTTCCGACCAACGTATTTTGCACCTAAAACATGATTCTGAGATGATTGACCTCGTGATATAGGAAAAATATTTCCAGCCCAAATTTGAGAACAAAATGTTAGACTTCCAGTTTTACGCTCTTCAATCAGCTCATTATTGGAACCCATATTTCGGGTAACTCGCTGGGCGAAATACAATCAACTATAACTCTCTCGATTTCCACCGAAAAAATACAAAATTTGTATTCAAATTCAAGCTCTGAATGTGAACTTTCTAAAACAGTACGACAGTGTCAATGAATTTCTTACTGTTGAAAATTTATTGTTGAAACGGTGACAGATGGTCAGTTTTCTACGCATTTTGAAGGCGATTAAGGCTCGTTAATAACTAGCCAATAACGTATTTTTTACCCAAAATTTGATTTTGAGATGAGTGCTCTTGCGATATCGAAAAAATATTTCAAAGCCAAATTCGGGAAGAAAACATTAGACTTCCATTTCTACGCCCATCTATCGGATCATAATTGGAATCCATATTGCCGGTAACTTACTGGGAGAAACGCAAACGACAATAACTCTCACTATTTCCATAGAAAAATACAAAATTTGTGTTCAAATTAAATCTCAAAATGTGTACCTTCTAAAAAATTCAGGCTGCCTCTAAGAATTTCTTACCGTTCAAAACTTATGGTTGAAACGGTGACCGAAGGTCACATTTCAACACATTTTCGAAGAGATCAAGGCTCGTGAATGACTTCCGATCAACGTATTTTGCACCCAAAACATGATTCTGAGATGATTTACCTCGTGATATAGGAAAAATATTTCTAGCCCAAATTCGAGAACAAAATGTTAGACTTCCAGTTTTACGCTCTTCTATCAGCTCATTATTGGAACCCATATTTCGGGTAACTCACTGGGCCAAATACAATCAAATATAACTCTCTCGATTTCCACCGAAAAAATACAAAATTTGTATTCAAATTCATGCTCTGAATGTGAACTTTCTAAAACAGTACGACAGCGTCAATGAATTCCTTACTGTTGAAAATTTATTGTTGAAACGGTGATAGATGGTCAGTTTTCTACGCATTTTGAAGGCGATTAAGGCTCGTTAATAACTAGCCACTAACGTATGTGTTACCCAAATTTTGATTTTGAGATGAGTGCTCTCGCGATATAGAAAAAATATTTCGAAGCCAAATTCGAGAAGAAAACATTAGACTTCCATTTTTACGTCCATCTATCGGATCATAATTGGAATCCATATTTCTGGTAACTTGCTGGGCAAAATACAAACGACAATAACTCTCTCGATTTCGATCGAAAAAATACTAAATTTGTGTTCAAATTCAAGCTCTAAATGTGAACTTTCTAAAACAGTAAGACTGCATCCAAGAATTCCATACTGTTCAAAAGTTATTGTCGAAACGGTGACGAAAGGTCACTTTTTTACGCATTTTGAAAGCGATTAAGACTCGTTAATAACTAGCCACTAACGTATTTTTCACCCAAAATTTGATTTTGAGATGAGTGCTATTGCGATACAGAAAAAATATTTCGAAGCCAAATTCGGGAAGAAAACATTAGACTTCCATTTCTACGCCCATCTATCGGATCATAATTGGAATCCATATTCCCGGTAACTTACTGGGAGAAACGTAAACGACAATAACTTTCACGATTTCCATAGAAAAATACAAAATTTGTGTTCAAATTAAATCTCAAAATGTGTACTTTCTAAAAAATTCAAGCTGCCTCTAAGAATTTCTTATCGTTCAAAACTTATGGTTGAAACGGTGACCGAAGGTCACATTTCAATGCATTTTCGAAGAGATCAAGGCCCGTGAATGACTTCCGACCAACGTATTTTGCACCTAAAACATGATTCTGAGATGATTGACCTCGTGATATAGGAAAAATATTTCCAGCCCAAATTTGAGAACAAAATGTTAGACTTCCAGTTTTACGCTCTTCAATCAGCTCATTATTGGAACCCATATTTCGGGTAACTCGCTGGGCCAAATACAATCAACTATAACTCTCTCGATTTCCACCGAAAAAATACAAAATTTGTATTAAATTCAAGCTCTGAATGTGAACTTTCTAAAACAGTACGACAGTGTCAATGAATTTCTTACTGTTGAAAATTTATTGTTGAAACGGTGACAGATGGTCAGTTTTCTACGCATTTTGAAGGCGATTAATGCTCGTTAATAACTAGCCAATAACGTATTTTTTACCCAAAATTTGATTTTGAGATGAGTGCTCTCGCGATATCGAAAAAATATTTCAAAGCCAAATTCGGGAAGAAAACATTAGACTTCCATTTCTACGCCCATCTATCGGATCATAATTGGAATCCATATTCCCGGTAACTTACTGGGAGAAACGGAAACGACAATAACTCTCACGATTTCCATAGAAAAATACAAAATTTGTGTTCAAATTAAATCTCAAAATGTGTACCTTCTAAAAAATACAGGCTGCCTCTAAGAATTTCTTACCGTTCAAAACTTATGGTTGAAACGGTGACCGAAGGTCACATTTCAACACATTTTCGAAGAGATCAAGGCTCGTGAATGACTTCCGATCAACGTATTTTGCACCCAAAACATGATTCTGAGATGATTTACCTCGTGATATAGGAAAAATATTTCCAGCCCAAATTCGAGAACAAAATGTTAGACTTCCAGTTTTACGCTCTTCTATCAGCTCATTATTGGAACCCATATTTCGGGTAACTCACTGGGCCAAATACAATCAACTATAACTCTCTTGATTTCCACCGAAAAAATACAAAATTTGTATTCAAATTCATGCTCTGAATGTGAACTTTCTAAAACAGTACGACAGCGTCAATGAATTCCTTACTGTTGAAAATTTATTGTTGAAACGGTGATAGATGGTCAGTTTTCTACGCATTTTGAAGGCGATTAAGGCTCGTTAATAACTAGCCACTAACGTATTTGTTACCCAAAATTTGATTTTGAGATGAGTGCTCTCGCGATATCGAAAAAATATTTCAAAGCCAATTTTGGGAAGAAGACATTAGACTTCCATTTTTACGCTCATCTATTGAATCATAATTGGAATCCATATTTCTGGTAACTTGCTGGTCGAAATACAAACGACAATAACTCTCTTGATTTCCATAGAAAGGATTCAAAATTTGTGTTCAAATTCAATCTAAAAAATGTGTACTTTCTAAAAAATTCAGGCTGCCTCTAAGAATTTCTTACCGTTCAAAACTTATGGTTGAAACGGTGACCGAAGGTCACATTTCAACACATTTTCGAAGAGATCAAGGCTCGTGAATGACTTCCGACCAACGTATTTTATACCTAAAACATGATTCTGAGATGATTGAGCTAGTGATATAGGAAAAATATTTCTCGCCCAAATTCGGGAACAAAATGTTAGACTTCCACTTTTACGCTCTTCTATCGGCTCATTATTGGAACCCATATTTCGGGTAACTTGCTGGGCCAAATACAAACTACAATAACTCTCTCGATTTCCATCGAAAAAATACAAAATTTGTATTCAAATTCAAGCTCTGAATGTGAACTTTCTAAAATAGTACGACTGCATCAATGAATTCCTTACCGTTCAAAAGTTATTGTCGAAACGGTGACCGAAGGTCACTTTTATACGTAATTTGAAAGCGATTAAGGCTCATTAATAACTAGCCACTAACGTATTTTTTTCCAAATTTTGATTTTGAGATGAGTGCTCTCGCGATATAGAAAAAATAGTTCGACGCCAAATTCGGGAAGAAAGCTTTAGACTTCCATTTTTACGCCCATCTATCGAATCATAATTGGAATCCACATTTCTGGAAACATGCTGGGCGTAATACAAACGACAATAACTCTTTTGATTTCCATAGAAAAAATTCAAAATTTGTGTTCAAATTCAATCTTAAAATGTTTACTTTCTAAAAAATTCATGGCCTCTAAGAATTGCATACCGTTCAAAACATATGGTTGAAACGGTAACCGAAGATCACCTTTCAACACATTTTCGAAGAGATCAAGGCTCGTGAATGACTTCCGACCAACGTATTTTGTACCCAAAACATGATTCTGAGATGAATAACCTCGTGATATAGGAAAAATATTTCCAGGCCAAATTCGGGAACAAAATGTTAGACTACCACTTTTACGCTCTTCTATCGGTTCATTATTGGAACCCATATTTCGGGTAACTCGCTGGGCCAAATACAAACTACAATAACTCTCTCGATTTCCATCGAAAAAATACAAAATTTGTATTTAAATTCAAGCTCTGAATGTGAACTTTCTAAAATAGTACATCTGCGTCAATGAATTCCTTACCGTTCAAAAGTTATTGTCGAAATGGTGACCGAAGGTCACTTTTTTACGTAATTTGATAGCGATTAAGGCTCATTAATAACTAGCCACTAACGTATTTTTTTCCAAATTTTGATTTTGAGATGAGTGCTCTCGCGATATAGAAAAAATAGTTCGAAGCCAAATTCGGGAAGAAAGCTTTAGACTTCCATTTTTACGCCCATCTATCGAATCATAATTGGAATCCACATTTCTGGAAACATGCTGGGCGTAATACAAACGACAATAACTCTTTCGATTTCCATAGAAAAAATTCAAAATTTGTGTTCAAATTCAATCTTAAAATGTTTACTTTCTAAAAAATTCACGCTGCCTCTAAGAATTTCATACCGTTCAAAACATATGGTTGAAACGGTAACCGAAGATCACTTTTCAACACATTTTCGAAGAGATCAAGGCTCGTGAATGACTTCCGACCAACGTATTTTGTACCCAAAACATGATTCTGAGATGAATGACCTCGTGATATAGGAAAAATATTTCCATGCCAAATTCGGGAACAAAATGTTAGACTTCCACTTTTACGCTCTTCTATCGGCTCATTATTGGAACCCATATTTCGGGTAACTCACTGGGCCAAATACAAACAACAATAACTCTCTCGATTTCCATCGAAAAAAGACAAAATTTGTATTCAAATTCAAGCTCTGAATGTGACCTTTCTAAAACAGTACGACTACATCAACAAATTCCTTACCGTTCAAAAGTTATTGTCGAAACAGTGACCGAAGTTCACTTTTCTACGTAACTTGAAAGCGATTAAGGCTCATTAATAACTAGCCACTACTGTATTTTTTTCCCAAATTTTGATTTTGAGATGAGTGCTCTCGCGATATAGAAAAAATATTTCGAAGCCAAATTCGAGAAGAAAACATTAGACTTCCATTTTTACGTCCATCTATCGGATCATAATTGGAATCCATATTTCTGGTAACTTGCTGGGCAAAATACAAACGACAATAACTCTCTCGATTTCGATCGAAAAAATACTAAATTTGTGTTCAAATTCAAGCTCTAAATGTGAACTTTCTAAAACAGTAAGACTGCATCCAAGAATTCCATACTGTTCAAAAGTTATTGTCAAAACGGTGACGAAAGGTCACTTTTCTACGCATTTTGAAAGCGATTAAGACTCGTTAATAACTAGCCACTAACGTATTTTTCACCCAAAATTTGATTTTGAGATGAGTGCTATTGCGATACAGAAAAAATATTTCGAAGCCAAATTCTGGAACAAAACAATAGACTTCCATTTTTAAGCCCATCTATCGGATCATAATTGGAATCCATATTTCTGGTAACCTGCTGGGCGAAATGCAAACGACAATAACTCTCTCGATTTCCATCGAAAAAATGCAAAATTTGTGTTCAATTTCAATCTCAAAATGTGTACTTTCTAAAACATTCAGGCTGCCTCTAAGAGTTCCTTACCGTTCAAAACTAATGGTTGAATTGGTGACTGAAGGTCATTGTTCAACACATTTTAGAAGCGATCAAGGCTCGTGAATGGCTTGCCACCAACATATTTTTTACCCAAAATATGATTCTAAGATGATTGACCTTGTGATATAGGAAAAATATTTCCAGCCTAAATTCGGGAACAAAGCGTTGGACTTCCACTTTTACATCCTTCTATCTGCTCATTATTGGAATTTGTATCTCGGGTAACTCGTCGGGCCAAATACAAAGAACTATAACTCTCTCTATTTCCATGAAAAAAAATACAAAATTTGTGTTCAAATTGAAGCTCTGAATGTGAACTTTCTAAAACAGTGAGACTGCGTCCAAGAATTCCATACCGTTCAAAAGTTAATGTCGAAACGGTGACCGAAGGTCAGTTTTCTATGCATTTTGAAAGCAATTAAGGCTCGTTAATAACTTTTCAGTAACGTATTTTTTACCCAAATTTTGATTTTAAGATGAGTGCTCTTGTGATATAGAAAAAATATTTCGAAGCCAAATTTGGGAACAAAACATTAGACTTCCATTTCTACGCCCATCTATCGGATTATAATTGGAATCCATATTGCCGGTAACTTATTGGGAGAAACGCAAACGACAAAAACTCTCATGATTTCCATAGAAAAAATACAAAATTTGTGTTCAGATTAAATCTCAAAATGTGTACTTTCTAAAAAATTCAGGCTGCCTCTAAGAATTTCTTACCGTTCAAAACTTATGGTTGAAACGGTGACCGAAGGTCACATTTCAACACATTTTCGAAGAGATCAAGGCTCGTGAATGACTTCCGACCAACGTATTTTATACCTAAAACATGATTCTGAGATGATTGAGCTAGTGATATAGGAAAAATATTTCTAGCCCAAATTCGGGAACAAAATGTTAGACTTCCACTTTTACGCTCTTCTATCGGCTCATTATTGGAACCCATATTTCGGGTAACTTGCTGGGCCAAATACAAACTACAATAACTCTCTCGATTTCCATCGAAAAAATACAAAATTTGTATTCAAATTCAAGCTCTGAATGTGAACTTTCTAAAATAGTACGACTGCATCAATGAATTCCTTACCGTTCAAAAGTTATTGTCGAAACGGTGACCGAAGGTCACTTTTATACGTAATTTGAAAGCGATTAAGGCTCATTAATAACTAGCCACTAACGTATTTTTTTCCAAATTTTGATTTTGAGATGAGTGCTCTCGCGATATAGAAAAAATAGTTCGACGCCAAATTCGGGAAGAAAGCTTTAGACTTCCATTTTTACGCCCATCTATCGAATCATAATTGGAATCCACATTTCTGGAAACATGCTGGGCGTAATACAAACGACAATAACTCTTTCGATTTCCATAGAAAAAATTCAAAATTTGTGTTCAAATTCAATCTTAAAATGTTTACTTTCTAAAAAATTCATGGCCTCTAAGAATTGCATACCGTTCAAAACATATGGTTGAAACGGTAACCGAAGATCACCTTTCAACACATTTTCGAAGAGATCAAGGCTCGTGAATGACTTCCGACCAACGTATTTTGTACCCAAAACATGATTCTGAGATGAATAACCTTGTGATATAGGAAAAATATTTCCAGGCCAAATTCGGGAACAAAATGTTAGACTACCACTTTTACGCTCTTCTATCGGCTCATTATTGGAACCCATATTTCGGGTAACTCGCTGGGCCAAATACAAACTACAATAACTCTCTCGATTTCCATCGAAAAAATACAAAATTTGTATTTAAATTCAAGCTCTGAATGTGAACTTTCTAAAATAGTACATCTGCGTCAATGAATTCCTTACCGTTCAAAAGTTATTGTCGAAATGGTGACCGAAGGTCACTTTTTTACGTAATTTGATAGCGATTAAGGCTCATTAATAACTAGCCACTAACGTATTTTTTTCCAAATTTTGATTTTGAGATGAGTGCTCTCGCGATATAGAAAAAATAGTTCGAAGCCAAATTCGGGAAGAAAGCTTTAGACTTCCATTTTTACGCCCATCTATCGAATCATAATTGGAATCCACATTTCTGGAAACATGCTGGGCGTAATACAAACGACAATAACTCTTTCGATTTCCATAGAAAAAATTCAAAATTTGTGTTCAAATTCAATCTTAAAATGTTTACTTTCTAAAAAATTCACGCTGCCTCTAAGAATTTCATACCGTTCAAAACATATGGTTGAAACGGTAACCGAAGATCACTTTTCAACACATTTTCGAAGAGATCAAGGCTTGTGAATGACTTCCGACCAACGTATTTTGTACCCAAAACATGATTCTGAGATGAATGACCTCGTGATATAGGAAAAATATTTCCATGCCAAATTCGGGAACAAAATGTTAGACTTCCACTTTTACGCTCTTCTATCGGCTCATTATTGGAACCCATATTTCGGGTAACTCACTGGGCCAAATACAAACAACAATAACTCTCTCGATTTCCATCGAAAAAAGACAAAATTTGTATTCAAATTCAAGCTCTGAATGTGACCTTTCTAAAACAGTACGACTACATCAACAAATTCCTTACCGTTCAAAAGTTATTGTCGAAACAGTGACCGAAGGTCACTTTTCTACGTAATTTGAAAGCGATTAAGGCTCATTAATAACTAGTCACTAACGTATTTTTTTCCCAAATTTTGATTTTGAGATGAGTGCTCTCGCGATATAGAAAAAATATTTCGAAGCCAAATTCGAGAAGAAAACATTAGACTTCCATTTTTACGTCCATCTATCGGATCATAATTGGAATCCATATTTCTGGTAACTTGCTGGGCAAAATACAAACGACAATAACTCTCTCGATTTCGATAGAAAAAATACTAAATTTGTGTTCAAATTCAAGCTTTAAATGTGAACTTTCTAAAACAGTAAGACTGCATCCAAGAATTCCATACTGTTCAAAAGTTATTGTCGAAACGGTGATGAAAGGTCACTTTTCTACGCATTTTGAAAGCGATTAAGACTCGTTAATAACTAGCCACTAACGTATTTTTCACCCAAAATTTGATTTTGAGATGAGTGCTATTGCGATACAGAAAAAATATTTCGAAGCCAAATTCTGGAACAAAACAATAGACTTCCATTTTTAAGCCCATCTATCGGATCATAATTGGAATCCATATTTCTGGAACAAAACAAACGACAATAACTCTCTCGATTTCCATAGAAAATATACAAAATTTGTGTACAAATTCAATCTCAAAATGTGTACTTTCTGAAACATTCAGGCCGCCTCTGGGAATTTCTTACAGTTCAAAACTTATGGTTGAAACGGTGATCGAAGGTCACTTTTCAACAGATTTTCAAAGCGATCAAGGCTCGTGAATGACTTTCCACCAACGTATTTTTTTCCGAAAACTTGATTCTGTAATAATTGTCCTCGTTAGATAGGAAAAATATTTCCAGCCCAAATTCGGGAAAAAAACGTTGGACTTCCACTTTTACAGCCTTCTATCGGCTCATTATTGGAATCCATTTTTCGGGTAACTCGCTGGGCCAAATACAAACAACTATAACTCTCTCGATTTCCATCGATAAAATTCAAAATTTGTGTTCAATTTCAAACTCTGAATGTGAACATTCTAAAACAGTCAGACCGCGTCCATGAATTCAATTCTGTTTAATAGTAATTGTGAAAACGGTGACTGAAGGTCACTTTTCTACGCATTTTGAAAGTGATTAAGGCTCGTTAATTACTAGCGACTAACATATTTTTTAACCAAAATTTTATTTTTAGATGAGTGGTCTCGCGATAAAGAAAAAATATTTTGAAGCCAAAGTCGGGAACAAAACATGAGACTTCCATTTTTACAACCATTTATCGAATCTTAATTGGAATCCATATTTCTGGTTACTTGCTGGGCAAAATGCAAACGACATTAACTCTTGATTTCCATCGAAAAAATACATAATTTGTGTCCAATTCAATCTCAATATGTGTACTTTCTAAAACATTCAGGCCGCCTATAAGAATTCCTTACCGTTCAAAACATATGTCTGAAACGGTGAGCGAAGGTCACTTTTCAACACATTTTCAAAGCGATCAAGGCTCATGAATGACTTGCCACCAACGTATTTTTTACCCAAAACTTGATTCTGAGATGATTGACCTCGTGATATAGGAAAAATTTTTCCATCCCTAATTAGGAAACAAAACGTTGGACTTGCACTTTTACGCCCTTTTATCGGCTCATTATTGGAATCCATATATCGGGTAACTCGTTGGCCAAATAGAAACAACTATAACTCTCTCGATTTCCATCGAAAAAATACAAAATTTGTGTTCAAATGTAAGCTCTGAATGTGAACATTCTAAAACAGTAAGACCACGTACGAGAATTCCATATTGTTCAAATGTTATTGTCGAAATGGAGACCGAAGGTCAGTTTTCTACGCACTTTGAAAGCGATTAGGGCTCGTTAATAACTAGCCACAAACGTATATTTTATCCAAATTTTGATTTTGAGATGAGTGCTCTCACGATATTGAAAAAATATTTCGAAGCCAAATTCGAGAACAAGACAATAGACTTCCATTTTTACGCCCATCTATCGGATCATAATTGGAATCCATATTGCTTGTAACTTGCTGGGCGAAATGCAAACAACAATAAAAGTCCCGATTTCCATCGAAAAAATACAAAAGTTGTGTTAAAATTAAATCGCAAAATGTGTACGTTCTAAAACATCCAGGCCGCCTCTAAGAATTCCTTACCATTCAAAACACATGGTTGAAACGGTGACTGAAGATCACTTTTCAACAGATTTCCAAAGTGATCAAGGCTCGTGAATGACTTGCCCCCAACATATTTTTTACCCAAAAATTGATTCTGAGATGATTCACCTCTTGATATAGGAAAACTACTTCCAGCCCAAATTCAGGAACAAAACGTTAGACTTCCACTTTAACGCCCTTCTATCGACTCATTATTGGAATCCATATTACGGGTAACTCGATGGGCCAAATACAAACAACTATAACTCTCTCGATTTCCATTGAAAAAATACAAAATTTGTATTCAAATTCAAGCTCTGAATGTGAACTTTCTAAAATAGTAAGACCGCGTCGAAGAATTCCTTACCATTCAAAAGTTATTGTCGAAACGGTGACCAAAGGTCACTTTTCTACCCATTTTGAAAGCGATTAAGGCTCGTTAATAACTAGCCACTAACCTATTTTTTACCAAAATTTTGATTTTAAGATGAGTGCTCTCGCAATATTGAAAAAATATTTCAAAGCCTAATTCGGGAACAAAACATTAGACTTTCATTTTTACGCCCATCTATCGGATCATAATTGGAATCCATATTTCTGGTAACTTGCTGGGCGAAATGCAAACGACAATAACTCTCTCAATTTCCATAGAAAAAATACAAAATTTGTGTTCAAATTCAATCTCAAAATATGTACTTTCTAAAAAATTCGGGTTGCCTCTAAGAATACCTTAACGTTTGAAACATATGGTCTAAACGGTGATCGAAGGTCACTTTTCAACACATTTCCAAAGCGATCAAGGCTCGTGAATGACTTGACACCAACGTATTTTTTACTCAAAACTTGATTTTGAGAGGATTGACCTCGTGATATAGGAAAAATATTTCCAGCCCAAATTCAGAAACAAAACGTTAGACTTCCACTTTTACACCCTTTTATCGACTCATTATTGGAATTGTTGGGCCAAATACAAACAACTATAACCCCCTCGATTTCCATAAAAAAAATACAAAGTTTTTGTTCAAATTCAAGCTTTGAATGTGAACATTTGAAAACAGTAAGACTGCGTACAAGAATTCCATATTGTTCAAAAGTTATTGTTAAAACGGTGACCGAAGGTAGCTTTTCTACGCATTTTGAAAGCGATTAGGGCTTGTTAATAACTAGCCACAAACGTATTTTTTACCCAAATTTTGATTTTGAGATGAGTGCTCTTGCGATATAGAAAAAATATTTCGAAGCCAAATTCGCGAACTAGACAATAGACTTCCATTTCTACGCCCATCTATCGGATCATAATTTATATCCATATTGCTTGTAACTTGCTGGGTGAAATGCAAACGACAATAACTCTCCCGATTTCCATCGAAAAAATACAAAATTTGTGTTCAAATTCAAACTCTGAATGTGAACATTCTAAAACAGTCAGACTGCGTACGAGAATTTCATATTGGTCAAAAGTTATTGTCGAAACGGAGACCGAAGGTCACTTTTCTACGCATTTTGAAAGCGATTAGGGCTCATTAATAACTAGCCACAAATGTATATTTTATCCAAATTTTGATTTTGAGATGAGTGCTCTCGCGATATAGAAAAAATATTTCGAAGCCAAATTCGAGGACAGGACAATAGACTTCCATTTTTACGCCCATCTATCAGATCATAATGGGAATCCATATTGTTTGTAACTTGCTGGGCGAAATGCAAACGACAATAACAGTCCCGATTTCCATCGAAAAAATACAAAATTTTTGTTGAAATTAAATCGCAAAATGTGTACTTTCTAAAACATTCAGGCCGCCTCTAAGAATACCATAACGTTCAAAACATATGGCTGAAACGGGGACCGAAGGTCACTTTTCAACACATTTCAAAAGCGATCAAGGCACGTGAATGACTTGGCACCAACGTATTTTTTACCCAAAATTGATTCGGAGATGATTGATCTCATGATATAGGAAAAATATTTCCAGCCCAAATTCGGGAACGAAACGTTAGACTTCCACTTTTACAACCTTTTATCGGCTCATTTTTGGAATCCGTATTTCGGGTAACTCGCTGGACCAAATACAGACAACTATAACCCACTCGATTTCCATCGAAAAAACATAAAATTTGTGTTCAAATTCAAGCTTTGATTGTGAACATTCTAAAACAGTGAGACCGCGTACAAGAATTCCATATTGTTCGAAAGTTATTGTCGAAACGGAGACCGAAGGTCACTTTTCTACGCATTTTGAAAGCGATTAGGGCTTGCTAATAACTAGACAAAAATGTATTTTTTACCCAAATTACATTTTGAGATGAGTGCTCTCGCTATATAGAAAAAAAATTTCGAAGCCAAATTTGGGAACAAGACAATAGACTTCCATTTTTACGCTTATCTATCAGATCATAATTGGAATCCATATTGCTGGTAACTTGTTGGGCGAAATGCAAATGACAAAACTCTCTCGATTTCCATCGAAAAAATAAAAAATTTGTGTTCAAATTAAATCTCAATATGTGTTCTTTCTAAAATATTTAGGGCGCATCTAAGAATTCCTTACCATTCAAAACACATGGTTGCAACGGTGACCGAAGATCACTTTTCAACACATTTCCAAAGTGATCAAGGCTTGTGAATGATTTGCCCCCAACGTATTTTTTACCCAAAACTTGATTCTGAGATGATTGATATGGGAAAAATATTTCCAGCCCAAATTCGAGAACAAAACGATAGACTTCCACTTTAACGCCCTTCTATCGGTTCATTATTTGAATCCATATTTTGGGTAACTCGCTGGGCCAAATACAAACAACTATAAGTCTCTCGATTTCCATCGAAAAAATACAAAATTTGTTTTCAAATTCAAGCACTGAATGTGAACTTTCTAAAACAGTAAGACCGCGTCAAAGAATTACTTACCGTTCAAACGTTTTTGTCGAAACGGTGACCGAAGGTCACTTTTCTACACATTTTGAAAACGATTAAGGCTCGTTAATAACTAGCCATTAACGTAGTTTTAGCCCAAAATTTGATTTTGAGATGAGTGCTCTGGCGGTATAGAAAATATATTTCAAAGCCAAATTTGGGAAGAAGACAATAGACTTCCATTTTTACGCCCATCTATCAGATCATAATTGGAATCCATATTTCTGGAAACTTGCTGGGCAAAATGCATACGACAATAACTCTCTCGATTTTTAAGGAAAAAATACAAAATTTGTGTTCAAATTCAATCTCAAAATGTGTACTTTCTAAAACATTCAGGCCGCCTCTAAGAATACCTTAACATTCAAAACATATGGCTGAAACGGTGATCGAACGTCACTTTTCAACACATTTCCAAAGCTATTAAGGCTTGTGAATGACTTGGCACCAACGTATTTTTTACCCAAAATTTGATTCTGAGATGATTGACCTCGTGATATAGTAAAAATATTTACAGTCCAAATTCAGAAACAAAATGTTAGACTTCCACTTTTACGCCCTTTTATCGGCTCATTATTGGAATCCATATTTCGGGTAACACGTTGGGCCAAATACAAAAAACTACAACCCTTTCGATTTCCCTGAAAAAAGAACAAAATTTTTGTTCAAATTCAAGTTCTGAATGTGAACATTCTTAAACAGTGAGACTGCGTACAAGAATTCCATATTGTTCAAAACTTATTGTCGAAACGGTGACCGAAGGTAGCTTTTCTATGCTTTTTGAAGGCGATTAGGGCTCGTTAATAACTAGCCAGAAACATATTTATTACCCAAATTTTGATTTCGAGATGAGTGCTCTCGCGATGTAGAAAAAATATTTCAAAGCCAAATTCAGGAACAAGACAATAGAATTCAATTTTGACGCTCATCTATTGGATCCTAATTGGAATCCATAGTACTGGTAACTTGCTGGGCGAAATGCAAATGAAAATAACTCTCTCGATTTCCATCAAAAAAATAGAAAATTTGTGTTCAAATTAAATCTCAATATGTGTACTTTCTAAAACATTCAGGCCGCATCTAAGAATTCCTTACCGTTCAAAACACATGGATGAAACGGCGACCAAAGATCACTTATCAACACACTTCCAATGTGATCAAGGCTCGTGTATGACATACCCCCAACGTATTTTTTACCCAAAACTTGATTCTGAGATGATTGACCTCGTGATATAGGAAAAATATTTCCAGCCGAAATTCGGGAACAAAACGTTAGACTTCCACTTTAACGCCCTTTTATCGGCTCATTGTTGGAATCCATATTTTGGGTAACTCGCTGGGCCAAAGACAAACAACTATAACTCTCTTGAATTCAAATTCAAGCTCTGAATGTGAACTTTCTAAAACTATAAGACCGCGTCAAACAATTCCTTACCGTTCAAAAGTTATGGTTAAAACGGTGACTGAAAGTCACTTTTCTACACATTTTGAAAGCGATTAATGCTCGTTAATAATTTGCCACTAACGTATTTTTAACTCAAAATTTGATTTTGGGATGAGTGCTCTCGCGATATAGAAAAAATATTTTGAAGCCAAATTTGGGAAGGAAACATTAGACATCCATTTTTACGCCTATCTATAGGATCATAATTGGTATCCAAATTTCTGGTAACTTGTTGGGGAAAATACAAATGACAATAACTCTCTCGATTTCCATAGAAAAAATACAAAATTTGTGTTCAAATTCAATCTCAAAATGTGTACTTTCTAAAACATTCAGGCCCCCTCCAGGAATTCCTTACCGGTCAAAACTTTTGGTTGAAACAGTGACAAAAGGCCACTTTTCAACACATTTTCAAAGCGATCAAGGCTCGTGAATGACTTGCCACCAACGTATTTTTTACCCAAAAATTGATTATGAGATGAGTGTCCTCGTGAGATAGGAAAACATTTTCCAGCCCAAATTCGGGAAAAAAAAAGTTAGACTTCCACTTTTATCCCCTTCTATCGGCTCATTATTGGAATCATTATTTCGGGTAACTCACTGGACCAAATATAAACAACTATAACTCTCTCGATATCCATCGAAAAAATACAAAATTTGTGTTCAAATTCAAGCTCTGAATGTGAACTTTCTAAAATTGTTAGATCGCGTCCAAGAATTCCATACTGTTCAAAAGTTATTGTAGAACGGAGACAGAAGGTCACTTTTTTACGCATTTTGAAAAGGCTCGTTAATAACTAGCCACTAACGTATTTTTAACCCCAGATTTGATTTTGGGATGAGTGCTCTCGCGATATAGAAAAAATATTTTGAAGCCAAATTCGGGAAGGAAACATTAGCCTATCCATTTTTACGCCAATCTATAGGATCATAATTGGAATCTGTATTTCTGGTAACTTGTTGGGCGAAATACAAACGACAATAACTCTCTCGATTTCCATAGAAAAAATACAAAATTTGTGTTCAAATTCAATCTCAAAATGTGTACTTTCTAAAACATTCAGGCCGCCTCCAGGAATTCCTTACCGTTCAAAACTTTTGGTTGAAACGGTGACCGAAGGTCACTTTTCAACACATTTTCAAAGAGATCAAGGCTCGTGAATGAATTGCCACCAATGTATTTTTTACCCAAAACTTGATTCTGAGATGATTTTCCTCGCGATATAGGAAAAATATTTCCAGCCCAAATTCGGGAAGAAAACGTTAGACTTCCACTTTTACGCCTTTCTATCGGCTCATTATTGGAATCCGTATTTCGGGTAACTCACTGGGCCAAATACAAACAACTATAACTCTCTCGATTCCCATCGAAAAAATAAAAAATTTGTGTTCAAATTCAAGCTCTGGATGTGAACTTTCTAAAACAGTTAGACCGCATCCAAGAATTCCATACTGTTCAATAGTTATTGTCGAAACAGAGACCGAAGGTCACTTTTCTACGCATTTCGAAAGCGATTAGGGCACGTTAATAACTAGCAACTAACGTATTTTTTACCCAAAATTTTATTTTGAGATGTGTGCTCTCGCGATATAGAAAAAATATTTTGAATCCAAATTCGGGAACAAAACATTAGACTTCCATTTTTACGCCCATCTATCGGATCATAATTGGAATCCACATTTCTGGTAACTTGCTGGGCGAAATGCAAACAACAATAACTCCCTTGATTTCCATCGAAAAAATATATAGCTTGTGTTGAAATTAAATCTCAAAATGTGTACTTTCTAAAACATTCAGGCCGCATCTAAGAATTCCTTACCGTTCAAAAGATATGGTTGAAACGGTGACCGAAGCTCACTTTTCAAAACATTTTCAAAGTGATCAAGGCTCGTGAATGACTTGCCATCAACGTATTTTTTACCCAAAAATTGATTCTGAGATGATTGACCTCGTGATATAGGAAAAATATTTCCATCCCTAGTTCGGAAACAAAACGTTGGACTTCAACTTTTACGCCCTTTTATCGACTCACTATTGGAATGAATATTTCGGGTAACTCACTGGGCCCAATACAAACAACTATAACTCCCTCGATTTCCATCGAAAAAATACAAAATTTGTGTTCAAATTCAAGCTTTGAATGTGATCTTTCGAAAACGGTAAGACCGCGTCCATGAATTCCATACTATTCAATAGTTATTGTCAAAACGGAGACCGAAGGTCACTTTTCTACGCATTTTGAAAGCGATTAGGGCACGTTAATAACTAGCCATAAACATATATTTTACCCAAATTTTGATTTTGAGATGAGTGCTCTAGAATTCCATTTTTACGCTCATCTATCGGATCATAATTGGAATCCATAGTGCTGGTAACTTGCTGGGCGAAATGCAAACGACAATAACTCTCTCGATTTCCATCGAAAAAATAGAAAATTTGTGCTCAAATTAAATCTCAAAATGTGTACTTTCTAAAACATTTAGGCCGCCTCTAAGAATTCCTTACCGTTCAAAACAAATGGTTGAAACGGTGACCGAAGGTCACTTTTCAACACATTTTCAAAGTGATCAAGGCTCGTGAATGACTTGTCACCAACGTATTTTTTACCCAAAACTTGATTCTGAGATGATTGACCTCGTGATATAGGAAAAATACTTCTAGCCCAAATTCGGGAAAAAAACGTTAGACTTCCCCTTTAACGCCCTTCTATCGGCTCATTGTTGGAATCCATATTTCTGGCAACTCGCTGGGTCAAACAATAACAACTATAACTCTCTCGATTTCCATCAAAAAAATAAAAAATTAGTGTCCAAATTCAAGCTCTGAATGTGAACTTTCTAAAACAGGAAGACCTCGTATAAGAATTCCCTACTGTTCAATCGTTATTGTCGATAACTAGCCACTAACGATTTTTTTACCGAAAATTTGATTTTGAGATGAGTGCTCTCGCGATATTGAAAAAATATTTTGTAGCCAAATTCAAAAACAAATCATTAGACTTCCATTTTTACGCCCATCTATTAGATCGTACTTTGAATCCATATTTCTGGTAACTTGTTGGGCGAAATGCAAACGACAATAACTCTCTCGATTTCCATCGAAAATAATACAAAATTTGTGTTCAAATTTAATCTCAAAATGCGTACTTTCTAAAAAATTTAGGCCGCCTCTAAAAATTCCTTACAGTTCAAAACTTATGGTTGAAATGGTGATCGAAGGTCACTTTTCAACACATTTTCAAAGCGATCAAGGCTCGTGAATGACTTGCCACCAACGTATTTTTTATCCAAAACTTGATTCTGAGATGATTGTCCTCGTGAAATAGGAAAAATATTACCTGCCGAAATTCGGGAACAAAATGTTCGAGTTCCACTTTTACGCCCTTCTATCGGCTCAGTATTGGAATCCATATTTCGGGTAACTCCCTGGGCCAAATACAAACAACTATAACTCTCTCGATTTCCATCGAAAAAATACAAAATTTGTGTTCAAATTCAAGTTCTGAATGTGAACTTTCAAAAATAGTAAGACCGCGTCCAAGAATTACTATTCAAAAGTTATTGTCAAAACGGTGACCGAAGGTCACTTTTCTACGCATTTTGAAAGCAATTAAGGCTCGTAAATAACTAGCCACTAACGTATTTTTTACCCAAAATTTAATTTTTAGATGAGTGCACTTGCGATATAGAAAAAATATTTCGAAGCCAAATTTGGGAAAAAACTTTAGACTTCCATTTTTACGCCCATCTTTCGGATCATAATTGGAATCCATATTTCTGGTAAGTTGTTGGGCGAAATGCAAACGACAATAACTCTCTCGATTTCCATCGAAAAAGTAAAAAATTTGTGTTCAAATTCAATCTCAAAATGTGTACTTTCTAAAACATTCAGGTCGCCTCTAAGAATTCCTTACCGTTCAAAACACATGGTTGAAACGGTGATCGAAGGTCACTTTTCAACACATTTTCAAAGTGATCAAGGCTCGTGAATGACTTGCCACCAACGTATTTTTTACCCCAAACTTGATTCTTAGATGATTGACCTCGTGATATAGGAAAAATATCTCCAGCCCAAATTCAGGAACAAAACATTAGACTTCCACTTTAACGCCCTTCTATCGGCTCATTATTGGAATCTATATTACGAGTAACTCGCTGGGCCAAGTACAAACAAATATAACTCTCTCGATTTCCATCGAAAAAATAAAAAATTTGTATTCAAATTCAAGCTCTGAATGTGAACTTTCTGAAACAGTAAAACCGCGTCAAAGAATTCCTTACCGTTCAAAAGTTATTGTCGAAATGGTGACTGATGGTCACTTTTCTACGCATTTTGAAAGCAATAAAGGCTCGTAAATAATTAGCCACTAACGTATTTTTAACGCAAAATTTGATTTTGGGATGAGTGCTCTCGCGATATAGAAAAAATATTTTGAAGCCAAATTCGGGAAGAAAACATTAGACTTCCATTTTTTCACCCATCTATCGGATCATAATTGGAATCCATATTTCTAGTATGTACTAGGCAAAATACAAACGACAATAACTCTCTCGATTTCCATAGAAAAAATAAAAAATTAGCGTTCAAATTCAATTTAAAATGTGTACTTTCTAAAACAATTAGGCCGCCTCTTGGAATTCCTTAGCGTTCAAAACTTATGGTTGTAATGGTGACTGAGGGTCACTTTTGAAGACATTTTCAAAGCGATGAAGGCTCATGAATGACTTGCCACCAACGTATGTTTTTACCCAAAACTTGATTCTGAGATGATTGTCCTCGTGATATAGGAAAAATATTTCCAGCCAAAAATTCGGGAAAAATAATGTTTGACTTCGACTTTTACGCCCTTCTATCGGCTCTTTATTCTAATCCGTATTTTGGGTAACTCGCCGGGCCAAATACAAACAACTATAACTCTCTCAGTTCCCATCGAAAAAATTGAAAATTTGTGTTCAAATTCAAGCTTTGAATGTGAACATTCTAAAACAGTAAGACTGCGTACAAGAATTCCATATTGTTCAAAAGTTATTGTTGAAACGGTGATCGAAGGTAGCTTTAAAATGCATTTTGAAATCGACTATGGCTCGTTTATAACTAGCCACAAACAGATTTTTTACCCAAATTTTGATCTTGAGATGAGTCCTCTTGCTATACAGAAAAAATATTTCGAAGCCAAATTCGGGAACAAGACAATAGACTTCCAAAGTGATCGAGGCTCATGAATGACTTGCCCCCAACGTATTTTTTACCCAAAACTTGATCTTGAGATGATTGACAACGTGATATGGGAAAAATATTTCCAGCTCAATTCGGGAACAAAACGTTAGACTTCCACTTTAACGCACTTCTATCGGCTCATTATTGGAATCCATATTTTGGGTGACTCGCTGGGCTAAATAAGAACAACTATAACACTCTCGAATTCCATCGAAAAAATACAAAATTTGTGTTCAAATTCGAGCTCTGAATGTGAACTTTCTAAAACAGTATGACTGCGTTAAAGAATTCCTTACCGTTCAAAAGTTATTGTCGAAACAGTGACCGAAGGTCACTTTTCTACGCAATTTGAAAGCGATTAAGGCTCGTTAATAACTAGCCACTAACGTATTTTTAACCCAAAATTTGATTTTGGGATGAGTGCTCTCGCGATTAGAAAAAATATTTCGAAGCCAAATTCGGGAAGAAAACATTAGACTTCCATTTCTACGCTCATCTATCGGATCATAATTGGAATCCATATTTCTGGTAACTCACTGGGCGAAATACAAACGACAATAACTCTCACAATTTCCATAGAAAAAATAAAAAATTGGTGCTCAATTTCAATTTCAAAACGTGTACTTTCTAAAACATTCAGGCAGCCTCTAGGAATTCCTTACCGTTCAAAACTTATGGTTGAAACGGTAATCGAAGGTCACTTTTCAAGAAATTTTCAAAGCGATCAAGGCTCGTGAATGACTTGCCACCAAAGTATTTTTTACCCAAAACTTGACTTCCACTTTTACGCCCTTCTATCGGCTCATTATTGGAATCCATATTTCGGGTAACTCACTGGGCCAAATACAAACAACTGTAACTCTCTCGATTTCCATCAAAAAAATTGAAAATTTGTGTTCAAATTCAAGCTCTGAATGAGAAGCAAATAAAAAAGTGAGACCGCATCCAAGAATTCCATACTGTTCAAAAGTTATTGTTAAAATGGTGACCGAAGGTCACTTTTCTACGCATTTTGAAAGCGATTAAGGCTCATTAATAACTGGCAACTAACGTATTTTTTACCCAAAATTTGATCTTGAGATGAGTGCTCTCGCGATATAGAAAAAATAATTTGAAGCCAAATTCAGGAACAAAACATTAGACTTCAATTTTTATGCCCATCTATCGGATCATAATTGGAATCCATATTTCTGGTAACTTGCTGTGCGAAATGCAAACGACAATAACTCTCTCGATTTCCATTGAGAAAATACATAATTTGTGTTCAAATTCAATCTTAAAGTGTGTACTTTGTAAAACATTCAGGCTGCCTCTAAGAATTCCTTACCGTTCAACACACATGGTTGAAATGGTGATTGAAGATCACTTTTCAACACACTTCCAAAGTGATCAAGGCTCGTGAATGACATTCTCCCAACGTATTTTTTACCAAAAACTTGATTCTGAGATGATTGAGCTCGTGATATAGGAAAAATATTTCCAGCCCAAATTTGGGAACAAAACGTTAGACTTCCACTTTAACGGCCTTTTATCGGTTCATTATTGGAATCAATATTTTGGGTAACTCGCTAGGCCAAAGACAAACAACTATAACTCTCTTGATTTCAAATTCAAGCTCGGAATGTGAATAAAACAGTGCGACCCCGTCAAACAATTCGTTACCGTTCAAAAGTTATGGCTGAAGTGGTGACCGAAGGTCACTTTTCTACACATTTTGAAAGCGATTAAGTCTCCTTAATAACTAGCCACTAACGTATTTTTAACCCAAAATTTGATTTTGGGATGAGTGCTCTCGCGATATAGAAAAAATATTTTGAAGCCAAATTCGGGAAGAAAACATTAGACTTCCATTTTTCCGCCCATCTATCGGATCATAATTGGAATCCATATTTCTAGTACGTACTAGGCGAAATACAAACGACAATAACTCTCTTGATTTCCATAGAAAAAATAAAAAATTGGCATTCAAATTCAATTTAAAATGTGTACTTTCTAAAACAATCAGGCCGCCTCTCGGAATTCCTTACCGTTCAAAACTTATGGTTGAAACGGTGACCGAGGGTCACTTTTCAAGACATTTTCAAAGCGATCAAGGCTCGTGAATGACTTGCCACCAACGTATTTTTTTACCCAAAATTTGATTCTGAGATGATTGGCCTCGTGATATAGGAAAAATATTTCCAGCCGAAAATTCGAGAAAAAAAATGTTTGACTTCCACTTTTACGCCCTTCTATCGGCTCTTTATTGGAATCCATATTTCGGGTAACTCGCCGGGCCAAATACAAACAACTATAACTCTCTCGATTTCCATCGAAAAAATTGAAAATTTGTGTTCAAATTCAAGCTCTGAATGTGAACATTCTAAAACAGTCAGACCGCGTACAAGAATTCCATATTGTTCAAAAGTTATTGTTGAAACGGTGACCGAAGGTAGCTTTACAACGCATTTTGAAATCGACTAGGGCTCGTTAATAACTAGCCACAAACAGATTTTTTACCCAAATTTTGATATTGAGATGAGTCCTCTCGCTATACAGAAAAAACATTTCGAAGCAAAATTCGGGAACAAGACAATAGACTTCCAATTTTACGCTCACCTATCGAATCATAATTATAATCGATATTGCTGGTAAATTGCTGGGCGAAATGCAAATGACAATAACTCTCTCGATTTCCGTCGAAAAAATACAATATTTGTGTTCAAATTAAATCTCAATATGTGTACTTTCTAAAATATTCAGGCCGCATCTAAGAATTCCTCACCGTTCAAAACACGTGGTTGCAACGGTGACTGACAATCACCTTTCAACACATTTCCAAACTAATCGAGGCTCATGAATGACTTGCCCCCAACGTATTTTTTACCCAAAACTTGATTCTGAGATGATTGACAACGTGATATGGGAAAAATATTTCCAGCTCAATTCGGGAACAAAACGTTAGACTTCCACTTTAACGCCCTTCTATCGGCTCATTATTGGAATCCATATTTCGAGTGACTCGCTGGCCCAAATAATAACAACTATAACACTCTCGAATTCCATCGAAAAAATACAAAATTTGTGTTCAAATTCAAGCTCTGAATGTGAACTTTCCAAAACAGTATGACTGCGTCAAAGAATTCCTTCCCGTTCAAAAGTTATTGTCGAAACGGTGACCGAAGGTCACTTTTCTATGCAATTTGAAAGCGATTGAGGCTTGTTAATAACTAGCCACTAACTTATTTTTAACCCAAAATTTGATTTTGGGATGAGTGCTCTCGCGATTAGAAAAAATATTTCGAAGCCAAATTCAGGAAGAAAACATTAGACTTCCATTTCTACGCTCATCTATCGGATCATAATTGGAATCCATATTTCTGGTAACTCACTGGGCGAAATACAAACGACAATAACTCTCACGATTTCCATAGAAAAAATAAAAAATTGGTGTTCAATTTCAATTTCAAAATGTGTAATTTCTAAAACATTCAGGCTGCCTCTAGGAATTCCTTACCGTTCAAAACTTATGGTTGAAGCGGTAACCGAAGGTCACTTTTCAAGACATTTTCAAAGCGATCAAGGCTCGTGAATGACTTGCCACCAAAGTATTTTTTACCCAAAACTTGACTTCCACTTTTACGCCCTTCTATCGGCTCATTATTGGAATCCATATTTCGGGTAACTCGCTGGGCCAAATACAAACAACTATAACACTCTCGATTTCCATCGAAAAAATTCAAAATTTGTGTTCAAATTCAAGCTCTGAATGAGAAGCTGATATTAAAGTGAGACCGCATCCAAGAATTCCATACTGTTCAAAAGTTATTGTCAAAATGGTGACCGAAGGTCACTTTTCTACGCATTTTGAAAGCGATTATGGCTCGTTAATAACTGGCAACTAACGTATTTTTTACCCAAAATTTGATCTTGAGATGAGTGCTCTCGCGATATAGAAAAAATAATTTGAAGCCAAATTCGGGAACAAAACATTAGACTTCCATTTTTATGCCCATCTATCGGATCATAATTGGAATCAATATTTCTGGTAACTTGTTGGGCAAAATGCAAACGACAATAACTCTCTTGATTTCCATTGAGAAAATACATAATTTGTGTTCAAATTCAATCTTAAAGTGTGTACTTTGTAAAACATTCAGGCTGCCTCTAAGAATTCCTTACCGGTCAACACACATGGTTGAAACTTGATTCTGAGATGATTGACCTCGTGATATAGGAAAAATATTTCCATCCCTAATTCGGAAACAAAACGTTGGACTTCCACTTTTATGCCCTTTTATTGGCTCATTATTGGAATGCATATTTCAGGTAACTCGCTAGGCCCAATACAAATAACTATAACTCTCTCGATTTCCATTGAAAAAATACAAACTTGGTTTTCAAATTCAAGTTCCGAATGTGAACTTTCTAAAGCAGTCAGACCGCGTCTAAGAATTCCCTACTGTTTAATGGTTATTGTCGAAACGGAGACCGAAGGTCAAATTTCTACGCATTTTGAAGGCGATTAGGGCTCGTTAATAACTAGCCACAAACGTATTTTTTACCCAAATTTTGATTTCGAGATGAGTGCCCTCGTGATATAGGAAAAATATTTCGTAGCCAAATTCGGGAACAAGACAATAGACTTCCATTTTTACTTCCATCTATCGGATCATAATTGGAATCCATATTGTAGGTAACTTGCAGGGCGAAATGCAAACGGCAATAACTCTCTCGATTTCCATCGAAAAAATACCAAATTTGTGTTCAAATTAAATCTCAATATGTTTACTTTCTAAAACATTCAGGCCGCATCTAAGAATTCCTTACCGTTCAAAGCATATGGTTGAAGCGGTGATCGAAGATCACTTTTCAACACATTTCCAAAGTGATCAAGGCTCGAGGATGACATACCCCCAACGTATTTTTTACCAAAAACTTGATTCTGAGATGATTGACCTCGTGATATAGATAAAATACTTCCAGCCCAAATTCGGGAAAAAAACGTCAGACTTCCACTTTAACGCCCTTCTATCGGCTCATTATTGGAATCCATATTTTGGGTGACTCGCTGGGCCAAATAATAACAACTATAACTCTCTTGGTTTCCATTAAAAAAATACAAAATTTGTGTTCAAATTTAAGCTCTGAATGTGAACTTTCTAAAACAGGAAGACCGCGTCAAAGAATTCCTTACCGTTCAAAAGTTATTGTCGAAACTGTGACTGAAGGTCACTTTTCTACCCATTTTGAAAGCGATTAAGGCTCGTTAATAACTAGCCACTAATGTATTTTTTACCCAAATTTTGATTTTAAGATCCGTGCTCTCAGGATATAGAAAAAATATTTCGAAGACAAATTCGGGAAGAAAACATTAGACTTCCATTTTTACGCCCATCTATCAGATCATAATTGGAATCCATATTTCTGGTAACTTGCTGGGTGAAATGCAAATGACAATAACTCTCTCAATTTCCATCGAAAAAATACAAAATTTTTGTTCAAATTAAATCTCAAAATGTGTACTTTCTAAAAATATATGGTTGCCTCTAAGAATATCTTAACGTTCAAAACGTATGGTTGAAACGGTGACTGAAGGTCACTTTTCAACAAATTTCCAAAGCGATCAGGGTCCGTGAATGACTTGGCCCTAACGTATTTTTTACCCAAAACTTGATTTTGAGATTATTGACCTCGAGCTATAGGAAAAATATTTCCATCCCAAATTCGGGAACAAAACGTTAGACTTCCACTTTTATGCTCTTCTATCGGCTCATTATTGGAATCCATATTTTAGGTAACTTGCTGGGTCAAATACAAACAACTATAACTCTCTCGATTTCCATCGAAAAATACAAAATTTGTGTTCAAAGTCAAGCTCTGAATGTGAAATTTCTAAAACAGTGAGACTGTGTCAAAGAATTCCTTACCATTCAAAAGTTATTGTCGAAACAATGATTGAAGGTCACTTTTCTACGCATTTTGAAAGCGATTAAGGCAAGTTATTAACTAGCCATTAACGAATTTTTTACCCAAAATTTGATTTTGAAATGAGTGAACTTGCGATGTAGAAAAAAATATTTCAAAGCCAAATTCAGGAACAAAGCATTAGACTTCCACTTTTACGCCCTTCTATCGGCTCATTATTGGAAACCATATTTCTGGTAACTTATTGGGCGAAATACAAATGACAATAACTCTCTCGATTTCCTTTGAAAAAATACAAAATATGTGTTCAAATTCAATCTCAAAATGTGTACTTTCTAAAATATTCAGGCCGCCTCTAAGAATTCCTCACCGTTCAAAACATATGGTTGAAACGGTGAGAGAAGATCACTTTTCCACATATTTTCAAAGCAATCAAGGCTCGTGAATGACTTGCCACCAAATTATTTTTTACCCAAAACTTGATTCTGAGGTGGTTGACCTCATGCTATACGAAAAATATTTCCAGCCCAAATTCGGGAATAAAACGTTAGACTTCCACTATTGGAAACCATATTTCTGGTAACTGGCTGGGCGAAATACAAATGACAATAACTCTCTCGATTTCCATCGAAAAAATACAAAATTTGTGTTCAAATTCAATCTCAAAATGTGTACTTTCTAAAACATCTAGGCCGCCTCTAAGAATTCCTTTCCGTTCAAAACATATGATTGAAACGGTGACCAAAGGTCACTTTTCTACGCATTTTGAAAGCGACTAAGGCTCGTTAATAACTAGCCACTAATGTATTTTTTACCCAAAATTTGATTTTGAGATGAGTGCTCTCGCGATATAGAAAAAATATTTTGAATCCATATTTCAGGTAACTCGCTGGGCCAAATACAAACAACTAGAACACTCTCGATTTCCATTGAAAAACTAGGCCGCCTCTAAGAATTCCTTACTGTTAAAAACTTAAGGTTGAAAAGGTGACCGAAGGTCCCTTTGCAACACATTTTCAGAGTGATCAAGGCTCATGAATGACTTGCCACCAACGTGTTTTTAATCCAAAACCTGATTCTGAGATGATTGTCCTCGTAATGTAGGAAAAATATTTCCAGCCCAAATTTGGGAAAAAACGTTAGACTTCCACTTTTACGCCCTTCTATCGGCACATTATTGGAATCCATATTTCAGGTAACTCACTGGGCCAAATACAAACAACTATAACTCTCTCGATTTCCATCGAAAAAATTCAAAATTTGTATTCAAATTCAAGCTCTGAATATGAACTTTCTAAAACAGTAGGACCGCGTCTGAGAATTCCTTTCCGTTCAAAAGTTATTGTCGAAACGGTGATCGAAGGTCACTTTTCTACCCATTTTGAAAGTGATTAAGGCTCATTAATAACTAGCCACTGACGTATTTTTTACCCAAAATTTGATTTTGAGATGAGTTTCTATATAGACGAAATATTTCAAAATGTGTACTTTCTAAAACATTCAGGCCACCTCTAAGAATTCCATACCGTTCAAAACTTATGGTTGAAACTATGACCGAAGGTCACTTTTCAACACATTTTTAGCGCGATCAAGGCTCGTGAATGACTTGCCACCAACGTGCTTTTTACCCAAAAATTGATTTTGAGATGATTGTCCTCGTGATATAGGAAAAATATTTCCAGCCCAAATTCGGGAAAAACGTTAGACTTCTAGTTGTACGCCCTTCCACTGACGTATTTTTTACCCAAAATTTGATTTTGAGATGAGTTTCTATATAGACGAAATATTTCAAAATGTGTACTTTCTAAAACATTCAGGCCACCTCTAAGAATTCCATACCGTTCAAAACTTATGGTTGAAACTATGACCGAAGGTCACTTTTCAACACATTTTTAGCGCGATCAAGGCTCGTGAATGACTTGCCACCAACGTGCTTTTTACCCAAAAATTGATTTTGAGATGATTGTCCTCGTGATATAGGAAAAATATTTCCAGCCCAAATTCGGGAAAAACGTTAGACTTCTAGTTGTACGCCCTTCCATCGGCTCATTATTGGAATCCATATTTTGGGTAACTCACTCTGCCAAATATGAACAACTGTAACTCTGTCGATTTTCATCGAAAAAATTCAAAATTTGTGTTCAAATCCAAGCTCTGAATGCAAACTTTCTAAACACTGAGACCGCGTTTCAGACTTCCTGAACGTTCAAAACTTATTGTCGAAACGGTTCCCAAAGGTCACTTTTCTACGCATTTTGAAAACGATTAAGGCTCGTTAATAGCTAGCCACTAATGTATTTCTTACCCAAAATTTGATTTTAAATGAGTGCTCTCGCGATATACAAAAAATATTTTAAAGCCAAATTCGGTAAAAAAACATTACACTTCCATTTTTACGCCCATCTATCGGATCATATTTGGAATCCGTATTTCTGGTAACATGCCAGGCAAAATACAAACGATAATAACTCTCTTGATTTCCACCAAAAAAATACAAAATTTGTCTTCAAATTCCCTCTCAAAATCTGTACTTTCTAAAACATTCAGGCCGCCTCTAAGAATTCCTTACCGTTAAAAATTTATGGTTGAAAAGGTGACCGAAGTTCCCTTTTCAACACATTTTCAGAGCGATTAAGGCTCGTGAATGACTTGCCACCAATGTGTTTTTTACCCTAAACTTGATTCTGAGATGACTGTCCTCGTAATGTAGGAAAAATATTTCTAGCCAAAATTCGGGAAAAAAGGTTATACTTCGACTTTTATGCCCTTCTATCAGCTCATTATTAGAATCCATATTTTGGGTAACTCGTTGGGCCAAATACAAACAACTATAACTCTCTTGATTTCCAATGAAAAAATTCAAAATTTGTATTCAAATTCAAGCTCTAAATGTGAACTTTCTAAAACAGTCAAACCGCATCTAAGAATTCCTTTCCGTTCAAAAGTTATTGTTGAAACGGTGACCGAAGGTCACTTTTCTACGCATTTTGAAAGCGTTTAAGGCTCGTTAATAACTGGCCACTAACATATTTTTCACCCAAAATTTGATTTTGAGATGAGTTTCTATATAGAAGAAATATTTTGAAGCCAAATTCGGGAAGAAAACATTAGACTTCCATTTCTACGCTCATCTATCGGATCATAATTGGAATCCATATTTTTGGTAACTCACTGGGCAAAATACAAACGACAATAACTCTCACGATTTCCATAGAAAAAATAAAAAATTGGTGTTCAATTTCAATTTCAAAATGTGTACTTTCTAAAACATTCAGGCCGCCTCTAGGAATTCCTTACCGTTCAAAACTTATGGTTGAAACGGTAACCAAAGGTCACTTTTCAAGACATTTTCAAAGCGATCAAGGCTCGTGAATGACTTGCCACCAACGTGTTTTTTACCCAAAACATGATTCAGAGATGATTGTCCTTATGATATAGGAAAAATATTTCCAGGACAAATTCGGGAAAAAACGTTAGACTTCCAGTTTTACGCCCTTCTATCGGCTCATTATTGGAATCCATATTTCGGGTAACTCGCTGTGCCAAATATGAACAACTGTAACTCTCTCGATTTTCATCGAAAAAATTCAAAATTTGTGTTCAAATCCAAGCTTTGAATGCAAAATTTCTAAACACTGAGACTACCTCTCAAAATTCAAGACCGTTCAAAACTTATTGTTGAAACAGTTCCCGAAGGTCACTTTTCTACTCATTTTGAAAACAATTAAGGCTCGTTAATAGCAAGCCAGTAACATATTTTTCACCCAAAATTTGATTTTGAATGAGTGCTCTGACGATACAGAAAAAATATTTTGAAGCCAAATTCGGGAAAAAAACAATACACTTCCATTTTTATGCCCATCTATCGGATCATAATTGGAATCCGTATTTCTGCTAACTTGCTGGGCGAAATACAAATGACAATAACTCTCTCAATTTCCATCTAAAAAATACAGAATTTGTGTTCAAATTCCCTCTCAAAATGTGTACTTTCTAAAACATATAGGCCGCCTCTAAGAATTCCTCACCGTTCAAAACTTATGGTTGAAAAGGTGACCGAAGGTCCCTTTTCAACACATTTTCAGAGCAATCAAGGCTCATGAATGACTTGCCACCAACGTGCTTTTTACCGAATACTTGATTCTGAGATGATTGTCCTCGTAATGTAAGAAAAATATTTCTAGCTCAAATTCAGGAAAAAATGTTAGGCTTCCACTTTTACGCCCTTCTAGCGGCTCATTATTGGAATCCATATTTTGGGTAACTCGCTGGGCCAAATGCAAACAACTATAACTCTCTCGATTTTCATCGAAAAAAAATACAAGATTTGTGTTCAAATTCCCTCTCAAATTGTGTACTTTCTAAAACATTCACTCCGCATCTAGGAATTCCTTACCGTTCAAAACTTATGGTTGAGATGGTGACCGAAGGTCACTTTTCAACACATTTTCAGAGCGATCAAGGCTGATGAATGACTGGCCACCAACGTGATTTTTCCCCAAAACTTGATTCAGAGATTGTTGTCCTCGTGATATAGGAAAAATATTTCCAGCCCAAATTCGGGAATAAAATGTTAGTCTTCCACTTTTACGCCCTTCTATCGGCTCATTATTGGAATCCATATTTCGGGTAACTCGCTGGGCCAAATACAAACAACTATAACTCTCTCGATTTCCATCGAAAAAATTCAAAATTTGTATTCAAATTCAAACTCTGAATGTGAACTTTCTAAAACAGTCAAACCGCATCTAAGAATTCCTTTCCGTTCAAAAGTTATTGTTGAAACGGTGGCCGAAGGTCACTTTTCTACGCATTTTGAAAGCGTTTAAGGCTCGTTAATAACTGGCCACTAACATATTTTTCACCCAAAATTTGATTTTGAGATGAGTTTCTATATAGAAGAAATATTTTGAAGCCAAATTCGGGAAGAAAACATTAGACTTCCATTTCTACGCTCATCTATCGGATCATAATTGGAATCCATATTTTTGGTAACTCACTGGGCGAAATACAAACGACAATAACTCTCACGATTTCCATAGAAAAAATAAAAAATTGGTGTTCAATTTCAATTTCAAAATGTGTACTTTCTAAAACATTCAGGCCGCCTCTAGGAATTCCTTACCGTTCAAAACTTATGGTTGAAACGGTAACCGAAGGTCACTTTTCAAGACATTTTCAAAGCGATCAAGGCTCGTGAATGACTTGCCACCAACGTGTTTTTTACCCAAAACTTGATTCAGAGATGATTGTCATTATGATATAGGAAAAATATTTCCAGGATAAATTCGGGAAAAAACGTTAGACTTCCAGTTTTATGCCCTTCTATCGGCTCATTATTGGAATCCATATTTCGGGTAACTCGCTGTGCCAAATATGAACAATTGTAACTCTCTTGATTTTCATCGAAAAAATTCAAAATTTGTGTTCAAATCCAAGCTTTGAATGCAAAATTTCTAAACACTGAGACTGCCTCTCAAAATTCAAGACCGTTCAAAACTTATTGTTGAAACAGTTCCCGAAGGTCACTTTTCTACGCATTTTAAAAACAATTAAGGCTCGTTAATAGCAAGCCACTAACGTATTTTTCACCCAAAATTTGATTTTGAATGAGTGCTCTGACGATATAGAAAAAATATTTTGAAGCCAAATTCGGGAAAAAAACAATACACTTTCATTTTTATGCCCATCTATCGGATCATAATTGGAATCCGTATTCTGGTAACTTGCTGGGCGGAATACAAATGACAAGAACTCTCTCAATTTCCATCTAAAAAATACAGAATTTTTTTCAAATTCCCTCTCAAAATGTGTACTTTCTAAAACATATACGCCGCCTCTAAGAATACCTCACCGTTCAAAACTTATGGTTGAAAAGGTGACTGAAGGTCCCTTTTCAACACATTTTCAGAGCAATCAAGGCTCGTGAATGACTTGCCACCAACGTGCTTTTACCGAATACTTGATTCTGAGATGATTGTCCTCGTAATGTAAGAAAAATATTTCTAGCCCAAATTCAGGAAAAAACGTTAGGCTTCCACTTTTACGCCCTTCTAGCGGCTCATTATTGGAATCTATATTTCGGGTAACTCGCTGGGCCGAATGCAAACAACTATAACTCTCTCGATTTTCATCGAAAAAAAATACAAGATTTGTGTTCAAATTCCCTCTCAAATTGTGTACTTTCTAAAACATTCACTCCGCATCTAGGAATTCCTTACCGTTCAAAACTTATGGTTGAGATGGTGACCGAAGGTCACTTTTCAACACATTTTCAGAGCGATCAAGGCTGATGAATGACTGGCCACCAACGTGAATTTTCCCCAAAACTTGATTCAGAGATTATTGTCCTCGTGATATAGGAAAAATATTTCCAGCCCAAATTCGGGAATAAAACGTTAGACTTCCACTTTTACGCCCTTCTATCGGCTCATTATTGGAATCCATATTTCGGGTAACTCGCTGGGCCAAATACAAACAAATATAACTCTCTCGATTTCCTTCAAAAAAATTCAAAATTTGTGTTCAAATTCAAGCTCTGAATGTGAACTTTCTAAAATAGTAAGACCGCATCTAAGAATTCCTTACCGTTCAAAAGTTATTGTCGAAACAGTGATTGAAGGTCACTTTTCTACGCATTTTGAAAGCGATTAAGGCAAGTTATTAACTAGCCATTAACGAATTTTTTACCCAAAATTTGATTTTGAAATGAGTGAACTTGCGATGTAGAAAAAAATATTTCAAAGCCAAATTCAGGAACAAAGCATTAAACTTCCACTTTTACGCCCTTCTATCGGCTTATTATTGGAAACCATATTTCTGGTAACTTATTGGGCGAAATACAAACGACAATAACTCTCTCGATTTCCTTTGAAAAAATACAAAATTTGTGTTCAAATTCAATCTCAAAATGTGTACTTTGTAAAACATTAAGGCTGCCTCTAAGAATTCCTTACAGTTCAAAACATATGGTTGAAACCGTGACCGAAGGTCACTTTTCAACACATTTTCAAGGCGATCAAGACTCGTGAATGACTTGCCACCAAAGTATTTCTTACCCAAAACTTGATTCAGAGATGATTGACCTCGTGATATAGGAAATATATTTCCAGCCCAAATTCGGGAACAAAACGTTAGACGTCCACTTTTACACCCTTTTATTGGCTTATTATTGGAAACCATATTTCGGGTAACTCGCTGGGCCAAATACAAATAATTATAAATCTCTCGATTTCCAACGAAAAAATACAAAATTTGTGTTCAAATTCAAGCTTTGAATGTGAAATTTCAAAAACATTAAGACCGCGTCTAAGAATTCCTTACCGTTCAAAAGTTGTTGTCGAAACAGTGACCTAATGTCACTTTTCTACTCATTTTGAAAGCGATTAAGGCTCGTTAATAACTAGCCACTAACGTATTTTTTACCCAAAATCTAGTTTTGAGATGAGTGCTCTCACGATATAGAGAAAATATTTCGAAGCCAAATTCGGGAACCAAACATTAGACTTCCATTTTTATGCGCATCTATCGGATCATAACTGGAATCAATATTTCTAGTAACTTGCAGCGCAAAATACAAATAACAATAACTCTCTTGATTTCCATCGAAAAAATACAAAATTTGTCTTCAAATTCAATCTCAAAATGTGTACTTTCTAAAATATTCAGGCTGCCTCTAAGAATTCCTCACCGTTCAAAACATATGGTTGAAACGGTGAGCGAAGATCATTATTGGAATCCATATTGGAATCCATATTTCGGGTAACTCGCTGGGCCAAATACAAACAAATATAACTCTCTCGATTTCCTTCAAAAAAATTCAAAATTTGTGTTCAAATTCAAGCTCTGAATGTGAACTTTCTAAAATAGTAAGACCGCGTCTAAGAATTTCTTACCGTTCAAAAGTTATTTTCGAAACGGTGACTGAAGGTCACTTTTCTACGCATTTTAAAAGCGATTAAGGCTCGTTAATAAATAGACTCTGACAAATTTTTTACCCAAAATTTGACTTTTAGATGAGTGCTCTCACGATATAGAAAAAATATTTCAAAGCCAAATTCGGGAACAAAACATTAGACTTCCATTTTTACGCCGATCTATCGGATCATAATTGGAATCAAGATTTCTGGTAACCGCGTCTAAGAATTCCTTACCGTTCAGAAGTTATTGTCGAAACGGTGACTGAAGGTCACTATTCTAAGCATGTTGAAAGCGGATAAGGCTCGTTAAACACTTGCTACTAACGTATTTTTTACCCAAAATTTGATTTTGAGATGAGTGCCCTCGCGATATAGAAAAAATATTTTGAAGCCAAATTCAAGAACAAAACGTTAGACATCCATTTTTATGCCCATCTATCAGATCATAATTGGAATCCATATTTCTGGTAACTTGTTGGGCAGAATACAAACGACAATAACTCTCTCGATTTCCATCGAAAAAATACAAAATTTGTATTCAAATTCAATCTAAAAATGTGTATTTTCTAAAACATTCAGGCTGCCTCTAAGAATTCCTTACCGTTCAAAACTTATGTTTGAAACGGTGATCGGAGGTCACATTTCAACACATTTTCAAAGCGATCAAGGCTCGTGAGTGACTTGCCACCAATGTAATTTTTACCCAAAACTTGATTCGGAGATGATTGTCCTCGTGATATAGGAAAAATATTTCCAGCCCAAATTCGGGAACAAAACGTTAGACATCCACTTTTACACCCTTTAATCGGCTTACTATTGGAATCCATATTTTGGGTAACTCACTAGGCCAAATACAAACAACTATAACTCTCCCTATTTCCATCGAAAAAATATAAAATTTGTGTTCAAATTCAAGCTCTGAATGTGAAATTTCTAAAGCAATAAGACCGCGTCTAAGAATTCCATACCGTTCAAAAGTTATTGTCGAATCGGTGATGGAAGGTCACTTTTCTATGCATTTTGAAAGCTATTAAGGCTCGTTAATAACTAGCCACTAACGTATTTTTTACCCAAAATTTGATTTTGAGATGAGTACTCTCGCAATACAGAAAAAATATTTTGAAGCCAAATTCGAGAACAAAACATTAGGCTTCCATTTTTACACCCATCTATCGGATCATTATTGGAATCTATATTTCTGGTAACATGCTGGGCGAAATACAAACGACATTAACTCTCTCGATTTCCATAAAAAAAAAAATACAAAATTTGCGTTCAAATTCATTCTCAAAATATGTACTTTCTAAAACATTCAGGCGGCCTCTAAGAATTCCTTACCGTTCAAAAATTATGGTTGAAACGGTGACCGAAGTTCACTTTTCAACACTTTTTCAAAGCGATCAAGGCTTGTGAAAGACTTGGCACCAACGTATTTTTTACCCAAAACTCAATTTTGAGATGATTGTCCTCATGATATAGGAAAAATATTTCCTGCCCAAATTCTTGTACAAAACGTTAGACTTCCACTTTTACGCCTTTCTATCGACTCATTATTGTAATCCCTATTTCTAGTAACTCGCGGGGCCAAATACAAACAACTATAACTCTCTCGATTTCCATCGAAAAAATACAAAATTTGTGTTCAAATTCAAGCTCTGAATGTGAACTTTCTAAAACAATAATACCGCGTATATGAATTTGAAAGTTCAAATGGTGTAGAAAACACCCTTGAACGTTTAGACCCCCAATTACAAAATAACCAATTCAAGCTTTATGACAAACAACTAGTGTGCGGAAAATGAACACAAGCTATAAACAGAATTGGTAAACAATCTAAGCCAAATAAAATCACATCCACAGCAGAAAATAAAAGGCAAAGATTAAGGGAAGGAAGATGCAAACACAAGGACAACACACGATGTGTTATCCAAGAGGAAACTGAAGCCCTCGGCGTAAAATCTCTCCGCCGCCCTCCAAGCGGTAAGTAATCCACTAGAAAATGTAGTTGGGATACATGAACAGCAATAGACCCTCCAAGCCTAATCTACCCAGTGTACCTAAGCCCTCCAAGCTTCTTGCTCCAACGAGGTT